>NC_140123.1:37468665-37653665 GCF_964035555.1 Netta rufina | reverse complement strand
TGCAAGTTATTGAAGAGATGAAGTTATATCAGTATTTACTAATATTATACACCCAGTTCTTAGATGTTAAAATACATTTATACATAGCTTTCATGACTTTCTATTGAAGTACATAAAGTTATATCTTGATATAACTTGTAAATGTTCATGGAGAGGTCTGATAAAAGAAAATTTAACCACTTAATCTGCATTGGAATATCGTTGTTCTAGCACTTATACTCAACTTGTTATTGTTTTCCAAAATACTATCTCTTGAGTTTTGTAACTAGCACTATTTTAAGAGAGAAGATATATGTACTTTGGTAAGAAAAATATTGCTTGTTACTTATTTTTAGAATGCATAATTTAAAAGCTTTTTAAAGATGCAAATTATTGTAGAAAAACATCAAGGGGCCATAAAGATTTATAAGCTGTTAAATGATCTTCAGGGCAGAAGCAAATAACATGTAACACCTGGCATAGACAGTATGTTTAACGATAATACAAATCCTTTATGGTACATTAACACCTTCAGAAATGAATAATATCCTAAAATCAATTCTGCAAAGAGTTACAGATGAGGGTCAACATGTAATGTAATTGCACTGAACAAAATCAGCAAATAAAATTTATCTAACTCCTTTATACAAACACTCTTACTATTAATATTTCCCAATAAACAGAATTTAAGGTGTATTTGTGATGGATGATATTTATTTCCTTGAGGATCTGGACTATTTTGCTATTTATCTGAATTAGAGCTATTATGCATCCTATTCCTCATTATGTGCCTAATTAATTTGCTGTATTAAAAATTCATCTTACTTTGTTCAAATCAGGCAAGCCAAAACCTTTTAATTTCATTGTGCTCAAAAGATTAATTTTCTCTGCTACAGTAAAGACTAATAAAGACTAATATTACCTGAATCAATCAGAAAATCACATTTTTTATTTTTTCCCCTACACATTTATTGGAAAGCTAGAGGACTTCTCTAAGCATTTGTTTTCCTGTAAATTTTAAATATTTAATTGACATTAGAATGAACCAAATAATGTATACTTTTACAACAAGCGTAGGGATACATAACTACTCTCCGGTGAAAAGCCAGGTAGCAAACAGTCCTACTGAACACCACACTTTTATTGAAATTCTTTTAGTCTGAAAGATATCTAAAGGCTCAAGAAAATTGATAATATATTTTATTTTTACATCTGAATTAAGAAATCAGGATAACAACAATTTCTATGAAAATCTTTTTTTTTTTTTTTGTGAGGAAAAAAAATGCACAAATATAAGCACATCATTTGCAAAGAAAAAATACAAGAAAATCATTACTTTTCTAAAATGCACACAGAGTTTAATTAATCTCTATATTCAAGTGATTGAACAATTTTAAAATATGATATTTGAAACAAATATTGAGCTCATATTTTATGAAAAAAAGTATGTTATAGATGTGTCTGAAAAGCATATATAACAAAATGTCCTTTTGTTTTCTACTGAAGATTTTTTTCAAAAATACTGTGATTTTACAAGTTTTTTTTCATAGTGACTGGAATTTTTAAGAAATTTTTTATCTCAGACTTTTTTCTTTGAATCATGTAAGTCTAAACATTTAACTTATTATTATTATTATTATTATTATTAAAACAAACAAACAAACAAACAAACAAAACAACTCTGAATTCTAATATGGACTTAAAATTTGCAATTATATTAGTGTTTTCTTGAATTTCTGTGGTGGTTTTAACCAGCTGGGCAGCTGAGCTCCACCACAACTGTCCTCTCACTTCTTCTCCTCAAAGGCAAAGAAGGAGATAGCTTGAGGTTTGAGATCAAGACAGGGAAATCACTCAACAATTATCATCGTAGGCAAAACAGACTCAGCATAGGCAGATGTATGCAATTTATTACCCATTGCTAACAGGCTACAGCAGTGAGAAGAACTGCTTCAAGAACTGCTCCAAATATGGGTCCATACCACAGGGTCCATCCGTCAGGAGCAAACTGCTCCAGCACAGGTCCCCCACAGGCTCCCCCTGACCTGCTCCTGCGTGGGCTCCTCTCCACAGGCTGCAGCTCCAGCCAGAGGCCTGCTCCTGCAGGGGCTCTCCATGGTCCGCAGCCTCCCTCATGCCACATCCATCTGCTCCACCAGGGGCTCCTCCATGGACATAGAGATCTTCTCCATGTGGGACCCATGGGCTGCAGGGGGACAACCTGTTCCACCAGGGGCCTCTCCACAGGCCACAGGGGAACTTCTGCTCTGGCACTTGGAGCATCTTCTCCCCATCTTTCTTCACTGACCTTGGTGTCTGCAAGACTCTTTCTCACTTGTTGCTCTCCTGGCTGCTGTTGTGCAGCAACTTTTTTTTTTTTTTCCTCTTTTCTTAAAGTCTGTTCTTACAGAGGTGCAAACAACATCACTTAATTGGTTCAGCTCTGGGCAATGATGGGTTCTTTCGGAGCTGTCTGAAACTAGTCCATATCTAACATGGGGCAGCTTCTGGGTCCTTCTCACAGAGACCACTGCTTCAGCCCTCTGCTACAAAAATCTTGTCACATAAACCCAATAAAATAAACCCAAACAACTTTGTTGTTTTTTTGGGAAATAAGTTGGAATTACCTTTTTGCTCAAAATCATCTCAGTGCATTGCGTTATTAGCTTAATTTATTTATTTGTTTATTTTAGAAATTGGTATAAATTCAATAATTGTATGTTGTGCTGAGTTTCAATATTTCAAAACACTTCTTTCTGCATGCTTTCCATATTAAGTTATAATACTTAGATCCAGATAGACAGATTTATGTTCCAAAAAAAAAAAAAAGCACAAAAAAAAACAGAAGAAAAAGTCACTGCTGTATGTAATTGAATTTATATGAAAATTATGTTTCTGAAAAAAAAATGAAAATAAAAAAACAAACATAAATTTCTGCAGGCTATGGGAATATAGCAGATCAATGCTCACAATTTTTACTAAGAAATATAATGGATCTTAGGAAGTTCCATTTATCACTGGCTTAGACTAAAATTTATCTGGACAAACATTAACTGTCCTTAAACAGGTCATATAGTCTTTGACAAACTATGGTTATTTTATTTCAGAGTTAATGTAAAGAGATTGAAGACAAATGACCATAAGATAGATGGAAAAAATAAGCATTTTCATATGTTGTCTTTTCACACATCAGGGGACATAATAATGACTTTCTGTGCATTTAACTTGTAGGAAGATGAAGAGAAATAAGATGAATCTTACCCTTGACAAAGGATATAATATATATATATATATGCTTTCTGGTGAATTATTATATATTATATAATTACATATATATTTTATAATTATATATATTTCACCATCATCACAGCATGTGATATATACAATCATAAATATATATACATATATATACATTTATACTATCATTCACCAGAAAGCATACTTATGCAATATGTTAAAGGCTAGAAAAGAAATGATGTTTTAAAGATGTGCCACTAATGAAATCTTATAAACTTCTATTGTTCTCAATAAAACAGGTGTCAGGTGTCTTATCTTTTAGATCTGTATTTTCTGGGAGATGACTATTATTTTTCTGATATGCATTAAAACTAACTAACATACAAAAATATGTTTGTTTTGTGGTTTTGGTTTGGTTTTATGTGTGTATGAATTAACCATCAGTTCATCAGTACAGCAAGTGCAAAACATAGATTCTAACCTGACAGGGACAAGACTTTTTTCTCCCAAGTAACTTTCAGGAAAAATATACTGATTAATCGGCAATAACATATTTAACCTTTGTTGGTCAATTTCATCACCATGTTTGTATAATAAATTCCAAATATTACAAAAGGTCAAAGTATTTCATTCTGCAGCTTTTTGAATCTTTTTTTTTTTTACTTACACTTTATTATTATTATTATTATTATTATTATTATTATTATTCAGATTTGTTACCCATAAAAGAAAATGAAAAATAAGAGATAAATATTTCATTTGATACCAAATTTTAACCCTATATTAAGAGCTGAAAAAAAAATAAAATTTCAATTTATGAGGAAATATATATTCTTTTTTTTTTTCTCTAAATCTTTTTATTAATAATATATATTTGTATTTATCCCTAATCCCACAAAATGTTTTTAATACAGGAAAACAAACAAACAAACAAACTGTACTGGGTCTGGCTGGAATGTTAACTTTCCCGGCAGCAGCCCATACAGTGCTGTACTCTGTACTTGTAGCTGGAACAGCAGTGTTATCACACCAGTGTTGTGTCTACTGCTGAGCAGCAGTGGCACAGCATTGGGCCTTTCTCTAACCCTCCTAGGGGGTGGGCAAAAAGTGAGGAGAGAAACATCACTAGGGCAGCTGACCTAAACCAATCAAAGGGATATTCCATACCATGTGATGTCACACTCAGCAATAAAAGGTGGAAACAGGAAGAAGAGGGGAGGGGTGGGCTCTTGTTGGGAAAACGTCTGTCCTCCTCTCGAACACCAGCTGCGTGCGTTGAGGCCTTGCTTCAAGGACGTGGTCAATCATCGCTCATTTGTGGGAAGTAGAGAGTAATTTCTTTCCTCTGCACTTCCATATAGCCTTCATTTATTTTGTTTGTTTGTTTTCCTCCCTTCTTTTTATTTTTCCTTTTCCCCTCCCTTTTCCCCTTTCCCTTTTTATTTCCCCTTAGTTAAATTGTTTAGTTCATGGTAGTCTTTATTTAATTATTATAATTATTTCCCTTTAGTTGAATTATCCTTATCTCAACCCGTGAGTTGTTCTTTGCTTTACTTCTCCCCCTCCTCATCTAAAGGAGGGGGAGTGAGAGAGCGGTTGTGGGGTTTAGCTGCCCAGCACGGTAAAACCACCACACAAACAAACAAGCAAACAAAAAAAAAAAACAAACTTAGCCTGTGGAGGAGAAGTATGACAGAATGAGTCCCAGTTCCTAGTGCAACACGTGCAATGTCTGTTTCATGTAAAACTGTTGCAGGAACAGATACTAGAAAGAAAACTAATTTAGAATTCTGACATTTTGGATGAGTATTCTTACCTTTAAGCTACAGTTAGCCTTAAACTGCTCTCCTAGATAAAGGGAAGTATGAGGACGAATTAGCTCAAGCAATAGACATCTCCAAGATACTGGATAATGAATAGAAAGGCACAGCAGTTCGTTCATCTCAAAGGTCACATTTTAAAAGGAAGATATTTGCTCTTAAGGTAGACTACTGTTCTTTATAGACAGTAGCATTTGAAGTTCTGTTTACAATATTCTTTAAGAATAGGAAATTCACTGGATTGCAATTCTCAGGCTACATCAGTCTCAGTGAAACACAAAGGCAAGCCACAGGCTTAAACACCATCACATGCTCCTCTGTTCTAGACGCCTGCAGGTTCCTCAGCATATTTTGTCCCACATTGGTTAACACACTCCCAGAAGAAGTTCAGTCATGGTTTGGAAGTTGAACATTCTGTAAACAGCCTGGGCAAGGCCACCCTGCTCTGTGATCATTATTTCACACAGAGGGAACAGAGACTAAATAGGTCCTCAGTTATG
This sequence comes from Netta rufina, assembly GCF_964035555.1. Lineage (NCBI taxonomy): Eukaryota > Metazoa > Chordata > Aves > Anseriformes > Anatidae > Netta > Netta rufina. The sequence goes on along the minus strand of NC_140123.1, from coordinate 37,648,129 downwards.
GCATATAAGCATAGCGTACCAGAAGACCTACTGTTTAGATCTCGTGTTAGGGATAGGGATACATATTTGCTGTTGTGTAAAAACACATCTTGAAATGACTAGAAAACTTTAGGATCAAAAGCTGATTGATTGTACTGATTTATTAATTAATTGACTAATTAATAAATATTTGGTTGATTAATATCTATGATTAAGCAGCTCTTTACATCTGCTTTTAAGAATCAAAGTAAAGATTTAAGACCTGTAATTTCCATGTGAATTTTGTGCAAGTAACCTTTCTAGCTCCCCTCCTCCTTCCCCCCTTTCTTTTTTTTTCTTTTTTCTGTATAATAACCATCTTTAAGTTATTTTTCCTTCTCTCTGCCTGAAATCCCAGAAATCACACTTCTCTGGGATTTATGTATCACTTATTAGATGATTTCACCATCATCACAGCAGATGTTAAGAATGAGGTACTGAAACACTTGTCTAAAAGCATCAATCATCTGGCAGCATGGGGAAACTAGGCAGTAGGTAGCAGTAAAATTTATTTCACATGCAGCAATTAGGAGACTGTATTACCTTCTCAGTCCTACATTAGCATAAAGGAATATGTTATGGAACATGTGTTTAGGAGGCCTAGTTGCACTTGATATGTGCATATGTTTAGATACGTTACATATGAAATTAGTAGAAATCAATTTCTAGATTTTTAAACATATTATATACATTTTATATAAAATTTTAATACATCTAAGAGATTCTGCTAAAGTACTCCATATAAAAGGTGAGTTTGAAATCTGGCATAACAAAATATAGTCTTCAAGGTTGTTATATAATTTGCTATACAATTTCAATTCTTTGCTCAATCTGGCCTAATTCCTCAGCATAATACTCTACAGTCCCACCACAAAATAAATAAATAAATAAGTAAATAAGTAAAATTAAAAAATCAATCAATCAAACAAACAAAAATGCCTTCATAAATCTTTCATGATCTTTTCTTGTCTAAAGTTGCATAAACCTCCTGCACCTGTCTGCTCTGCTACATAAACAATTCATGGAAACAGCACGAGCTAACTGCATTTGCAATTTATTTATTTTTTTTAATGTACAAAACTCATTTTAATTGTTTGGTTAGCTTAATGGTACTAATACACTTAAATGCTAGCAGTGAATTTCAGTTATTTAGTGGTGGTGGTGTTTGTATGAACACTCAATACAATGCAATGATGTAAAATTAAGAGGTTTTGGGGGAGTAGTTTTTACTTTCAGTAGCAACTGTTAAGTATTTTAAAGGGAAGGTATGCTCTGTAGATATGTCTTTTGATGTCAGTTTATTTTGGTTTCTTCAATTTCATTCCCACATAATAAATTAATTAAATCTATTTTCTCAATATCTTGGGCACATTCTGAAACTTTTTATATTGCAACATTACAGCATATGCATTCATGTTTGACTATGGATAAACTGTAATAATGAAGCAATATATACATTTTATACACAGAGCAGGACTAGTAATAAGCTCAGCTTGATATAAAATAATATCCCAAACCAAGGTTTTTAGATGCTGCAGAGCTTTTAGACGTGAATTTAGATTTTTGCTGAACACAGGTGCATATATTCAAAATTGCAAGTCTGATGGTCTTCTGTGAAGTGCTGCCTGACTTAAGCATAGAAAAAAAAAAATACTTAGCTGATATTTTGACTAGAAGATCTTTAGTTTCTTCAAGATTTGTTTCTGCATACCATGGAGCTTTGCAGAACTGGTAAGAGCTTGGGAGTTCCATGACTTGGCTGAGGTCTACAAAAATGCCTTGTAAAATAAAGCATAAAACAACTCTTGAAAAGTGACTATTTATATTATATTATATATTATATTTTTATTATATTATATATTATATAAAAGTGTATTTATATAGAGATGTATGTGTACATATGTATGTATAAATAGTAATTTTATTAAAATTATGAGATAAACCACTATTTACAAGATTCAACAAAATACTGGAAATAATGGCTTCTGTGCTTTCTTCTCTTTGAGGATATTCAGCAGTTGCCATGAAAATACATTATATGATAGAATAGGTAAGGTAACTGCCAATTCTGTTGCAGCTAATGCAAGTAGTATAGCCATTCTAGGGATTGGCATAGCTAACATAAATGTGTTACAAAACCCATGGCTTTCACATGTAAATTCTGCTAGTTAAAACAGAAACTATCCTATGAGCTGACATTTGAGTTCAGGATTCTCCTCAGCTTCATAAGGTCTATTACTACTAAATCTACAAAACTGTGCTCCTTTTTATATTTTCCTTGCATGACCCAATGATTCTTGAATTATATTCTGCAAAGTGGAACCATCTTAATAGACTTACTAGTTTACAGAATGGTTGGGGCACTTAAGTGGAAAATTGAAATATGTTTTTTAATCTAGTCACGCACAGAAAGGAACTGGACCTCTATCTCCCTTTCTGTAGGTAATTTTTCCGTAACATACAGGTAGCTTTTGAAAAAACAGGTAGATTCACAACTGGTTTAAACAAACAAACAAACAAACCTGAGCTTTGCTCAGCTATTTGGAAGAAAGGGGTAGTGATGCATGGGCTGGACTGTGTGGAACTTCAAGTTGGCGATGGCAAAGTTGAGAGCCTCTGGGTAAGGGTTAAGGGATGAACAAATAAGGGGGATGACATAGTGGGAGTCTATTATAGACCACCCTGCCAGGACGACAACGCCGATGAATTATTCTTTGAAGAACTACAAGATGTCTCAAGATCAACTCCCCTTGTCCTTATGGGGGATTTCAACTTGCCAGACATCAACTGGGATCACCGCATGGCTGACACAAGCAAATTCAGGAGGTTCATAAAGCACCTAGATGATAACTTCTTGGTGCAGGTGCTAAGGGAGCCAACTAGGAAAGGTGCCCTCCTGGATCTGTTGCTGGAGAACAGAGAGGGTCTTGTGGGAGACGTGGTAATTGGTGGCTGTCTTGGTCATAGTGGTTGAGTTTAGAATTTATGGTAACAGAAGGAAAACTTACACCAAAACTTCAGCCCTGGATATGGCAAAAGCAGATTTCAGGCTACTCAGGTAACTAGTCAGCAAGGTCCCCTGGGAAACTGCTTTTGAAGGCATTGGCATCCATCAGTGTTGGTCAGTCTTTAAGCACTGCCTCCTAAAAGCACAAGATCAGGTGATTCCAAAATATCGGAAGTCAGGCAGGCAGGGCAGAAGGCCGACCTGGCTGACCAGGGATCTTTTACTGGAGCTTATGCGAAAAAAGAAAGTATACGGCTGCTGGAAGGAGGGTCAGATGGCAAGGAAGTTATACAGGGATGCTGTTCATGTTTGTAGGGAGAAAATTTGTGTGGCCAAAGCCTAACTAAAGTTGAAGCTGGCCAAGTCTGTGGGATACAATAAAAAAGTTTTTTTTAGATATGTGAACAGAAAAAGGAGGACCAAAGAAAACATAGGTCTGCTATTTGATGGTGAAGATCTCCTCTCAGAGGAGACCTTGTCATTGTTTGTCTCTCAGACAATGCCATAGGCAAAGCAGTGACATTTAATGCTTTCTTCGCCTCTGTCTTCAACACTGATTATGGGCTTTCGGGACCCAGGGTGCCCTGAGCTGGAGGACCATGACAGTGGGAATGATAAACTTCCAACCGACGCTGAACATGTGCGGGATTTGCTGCTCCACCTGGATCCATAGACCATGGGTCCATGGACCATGGGTCTGAATGGGATTCATCTCAGGGTGCTTAAAGAGCTGGCTGACGGCATTGCGGGACCTCTCTCAATCATTTTTCAATGATCTTGGGAATCTGGAGAGGTCTCAGTAGTCTGGAAGCTGGCAAAAGTTGTGCCAATTTTCAAGAAGGGTAAGAAAGAGGACCCTAGCAATTACAGGCCTGTCAGTCTCATATCTGTAAAAATTATGGAGATAATTTGATAAATTTTATCAAATTATCAAATTTTGATAAAATAAAATGATAAAATTATGGAGATAATATGGTAAAATTATGGAGATAATTTTTGAAGTTATTGAAGCGCATCTGGGGGACAATATGGTCATTGGTCCCAGACAACATGGGTTCATGAGGGGTAGGTCCTACCTAAAAAAATCAATTTCCTTTTATGATAAGATCAGCTGTCCAGTCGATCAAGGGAAACCAGCTGATGTGATCTTTTTGGACTTCAGCAAGGCTTTTGACACTGTTTCCAATAGTATCCTACTGGACTAAATGTCCAGCGTACATCTTAACAAAAACATCATACGATGGTTGAGCAATTGGCTGACAGGCAGGGCTCAAAGGGTTGTGGTAAATGGGGCCACATTCGGCTGGCTGATGGTCACTAGTGGAGTCCCTCAAGGCTCCATTTTAGGGCCAGTCCTCTTCCAATCAAATAAATGATTTTGATATAGGACTAGAAGGTGTTCTGAGCAAATTTGCTGATGACACCAAACTTGGAAGAGTTGTGGACTTGGATGAGGGTGGAAAGGCCTTGCAGAGATATCTGGACAGACTGGAGAGCTGGGCGATCACCAACAGCATGAAGTTTAACAAGAGTAAGTGCCGGGTCCTGCACCTGGGAAGAGGCAACCCTGGCTATACGTACAGACTTGGTGATGAGACGCTGGAGAGCAGCCCCGCAGAGAGGGATCTGGGGGTTTTGGTTGACAGCAAGCTGAATGTGAGCAGCAGTGTGAATAGGAGCCAGTAGCCAGAAGGGCCAACCGTATCCTGGGGTGCATCAAGCATGGCATTGCTAGTTGGTTGAGGGAGGGGACCACTGCACCACTCTGCGCTGGTGCAGCCTCACCTTGAGTACTGTGTGCAGTTCTGGGCACCACAGTACAAGGACATTAAACTGTTGGAGAGTGTCCAGAGGAGGGCGATGAAGATGGTGAAGGGCCTAGAGGGGAAGACGTATGAGGAGCGGCTGAAGTCACTGGGCCAGTTCAGCCTGGAGAAGAGGAGGCTCAGGGCGGACCTCATCGTGGTCTACAAGTTCCTTGCAAGAGGGAGTGGAGGGGAAGGCGACCTATTCTCTGTAAATACCAGTGACAGGACCTGTGGGAATGGTGTTAAGCTGAGGCAGGGGAAGTTTGGGCTTGACATCAGGAAGAGATTCTTTACTGAGAGGGTGGTTGCACACTGGAACAGGCTCCCCAGGGACATAGTCACTTCACCAAGCCTGTCTGAATTTAAAAAACGATTGGACTGTGCACTTAGTCACATGGTCTAAATTTTTGGGTAGACCTGTGCGGTGCCAGGATTTGGACTTGATGATCCTTATGGGTCTGTGGGATTCTATGATTCTATGAAATAAGGTAAATTCTTGACCTTTCTTGGAAACTCTATACTGCTGAAGGACCTTTCTTTATCTCCTGAGAAAGACATTCGAAAGGAAGTCTTAAGCTTTGCAACTGAACATACATGAGCTTTGTAACATCATATACAGTGATGGCAAGCTAACCATATTCTTGGTTAGTGTTTTGAAATAATTGGCCTTCAGTTCCTTTGTTTTTTTCTGTACAATCCTCTTGTAACCAACATTCACTACTAATAGGTTATTTGATATGATAAATCTATATTTCAATTTAGAGTCTGTATCAGAGCAAGTCGAACTATACTCACTCTGTGTCGAGAGGGTTTGTCAATATACACATCAGGTATGGCAATGAAGCAGCACAATCCCTCTGAATAATAGTAAAATATAATGAATGACATGGATACTCAATGAAATGGTTGCATTTGAAAAAAATAGATAGTTTTATTAAGACAGTGTATAAGAATATACAGACCACTCTGCTTGCATCTCTGTGAGTTATTTTTGGCACTGCCATCAGAGCATGGATTATAGAAATATACATTCTTTTATACAATCTCAAAATTAGATGTTAATGCTATCCAGTTGTGATCATATGGAAGATAAAAAATAAGATTATTTTATATCTCATATACAGAAAGCAGAGCTAAAGGTAAATGAAATGCTTAGATACAAAAACTAGTTTTGCATGGGAAAATATACATATACATATATATATATATTTTTCCACAAGACTCACATTTTTCATATTTAATGTACTTTGAGACAAATTCTATGATGATCAAATATAATTTCAATATAATAAATTCCAAATTGTATAAAAAATGATGCATAATATGTCATGATTACTATATTTGTCTGAATAATCTTGCAAAGACAATCACACCTAACAAGAATAATTATTTGTATTATCTCATAAAATGGTAATATTTACCCAGACTGAATCCAATAGAGTTTCTTTTGTTTATGATTCACATCCTGAGTGTACAGTACATGCTTATTTGAACCCTTTTAGATGACATTTCACAGGAAGCTAAGACTTGTAGGCAGAGCTTTTTTTTTTTTTTTTTTTTTTTTTGTTGTTGTTGTTGTTTTTGTGTGTGTGTGTGTGTGTAAAAGCTGCAAACTGAAGAAATTGGTTTACCTGATTGAACACCATTTGGGTTATAATGATAACCCACAAAAGACAAATCATTTTAATGACAAAGACCAGTGTTTATCTTTCCATGATTTTCTAGAAAGACTTTTCTACTTAGAATAATAAACATCCAAAGTTTTTCCATGTGAAATTTAATCTTGTTATTTTTGTTCACTTAAAACAATGTATTTTTTATGTTAATATGATACATTGCCCAAAGTTGATCTAGTTTTGTAAAGCTTTTACAAGTCTCAGATGTAGTTCCCGCTGTGTGGTTAACAAAAAATAAAAAATAAGGTGAGGTGGGGTGGTATTGTAGTACACCTAGATTTGGGGAAATATTTTCATGGCTACTTTCTATTGATCTAGATCCTGTCAGAAAACCTAATTAATTACTAATTTCACACAGGGACAGAGTTATATTGACAGCTTGAAACATGTATAAACACATTCTTTATTATTATTATTAGAACAGAAATACTACGTAATATACACAGAAAATTAATTTTCTTCAGAAAATTAATCTGGATAATTTCAAGTCAAACTGTTGCCCACTAGGTAGCTGTAGATATAGGAGAAGGTTTTGTGATGCTGCAGTGAGACATGATGTTAGCCAAAAGGGTATCAAGTCATGCCTATTCAGCACAGTGAATGAACAGCTTGACAAAATGTCACTGCTGAGTTTGAGATGACGTGTTTAGAAAATTAGAAAAGGACTATAGAGACTGAACCAGCCATCAGAAATATCTATGCTTACATGTCTCGACATGGACATGGACATGTCTCTAATAATTTTATTAAGTATTTTTCAATGAACAAATTTGATCATTGGATTTTTGGGAGTCATCTTCTGCAAGAAAAAGGGAATGTACTCAACTTTGTAAGTCTATGGAAAACCAGCCTATTTAATTATGTTTGCTGGCAGATCATTCCTTTAAACATTCAAGAATCATGTTAGCAGTATATCATTTTGAAGAATCAATTTTAGAACTTTTGTTAATAATCTACATATGGCTAGCAGTAATCTTATATAACTGATGACTTGGAAGACTTGCTTTTTTTCTGATTCTGATCATTAACATATTCCTAAGATTTACAGAATAAATCCTTGCAATAAAACCATGTAAGTCTTCCACGTAGATGAAAGATAATTTTAACCGCTCCCTTCTGGAGTGGAAGTTAAATACCTCTGAGCATTTTAAATGATGGTAGATAGCTTTCTGTGGGCAAATGAACTGAGTCTAATATTTTTTTTGTTTGTTTGTTTGTTTTGTTTTTTCCTTTCCTGCTAATTTTCTTGTTTTTTCCTTCTGCAAAGCACAGGAAGGCCACAAAAGATCTATAAATTTACTATGAAAGGAAGAACTTCTTGTAGGGAGAGAAGGGAAAAGCATTGCAAAAATGTGAAGGCAGATTGCAGGGCATAAGAAATTGCCTCATATGACAGACAGTTCTAAAAACTGCTTTTGAGATTTTGAGGACTGCACACAGAAGTGAAGAACAATCTGATGTGCACTTAGAGAGAAACTGAAAGAGTAAAAAATGTTCTATTTTTTCAGTTATGAAAATACTCAAACCCATCATAATGTAAAATTAAATAAGGCATGTATAACCTGGACTCTACTAAATGTATGCATATATATATATTTATGTATGCATAGTGAACACAAAAAAACACTATTCACTGCAATGAATCCTTTAGAGATCCTGTTTAGTAAGCAAATTCCATATAATAAAAGATCATTGTGTGAAACAATTATGCATATATTATTATGCGATAACACATTAGACAAGTTTTCTTCCTCTGGGAGACAAAGAAAATCTTTACTTACCAGTCCTCATACTTTAGTTCATGATTTGTTACTTTTTTTAATTAAACTTAGTGATGTTTTTGAATTTTCTGGGCAATAAATCATGCTATGTTACAGAGAATGACTGCTTAACAATAAAAAGAAATAGAAGCGTATATTGATGGATATTGCATATTAAAAATATTAGCCCTCAGATATCTCATTGTGGACTCCTTACAAGAAAGACTGAAAAACTTCCAGAGAAGGACATTTTATGTGTTACAGCAGCACCTTAAATACTCCACAGAAAGAAAAATGTCAAATAAATAAATAAATAAATAAATAAATAAATCCATTGAAGATGGATCTTTTATTTGTATTTTTTATTCTTTTTTTTTATAGATATAGAAAAGGTTTTTTGTTTGTTTGTTTGTTTGTTTGTTAACTTTTAATAGAAATTAAATATTTCTAGTTCATGTTACAGAAAGAATAAACTTTTCTTCTTCATAAGCCTCAAGGACTTTTCAGACACCTGAGAAACCAAGTTTATAACTAATTAGGCTATTAAGCAACCACATTAATCTTACTGCTGCTATTAAAAATGGTCAAGCTGCTACAGGTATCAGATACTGCAATGATACTACACCTGCATCTTAAACAAAATGAAAAAATAATAAAAATATTTAATTCAAAATACAATATGCTGTGGGCTTCATAAAATGTATTTTCATCACTACCGTCTTTTCAGTTTTTGAGCACTGAGAAAGACAGACAATCATGAAAATAAAAGAAAAAAAAAAAAGAAAAAAAAAAAGAAAGAATATGATCTTCTTCAAAGTCATGTACAATATAAGAAGGCTATTTTCAGACTTGAACACAAAGAAAAACACAAAGAAGGAAATATCAAATATGAATTTGACACATCACACGTTTTCATATTTTTCATATATTTTCATATATTTTTTCATATATTATTTCTATTATTATTTTTCATATATTTTTATTATTTTATTAAAAATATTTTATTATTTTTTCATATATTTTCATATATGACATACCATATGATGTCACATGCAGAAATAAAAGATGGAAAAAGGGAAGGGTGATGGAAAAAGGGGAGGGGTGGGCTCTCGTTATGAAAACGTCTGTCCTCCCCAAAATGGCTTCAGGAATGTGGTCAAGCATTGCTCATTGGTGGGAAGTGGAAAATAATTTCTTTCCTTTCTCTCTGTGCTGCCACAAGGCTTTTTTGTTTGTTTGTTTGTTTGTTTTTGCTTGCTTGTTGTTTTTTTCCCTCTCTCCTTTTCCTTTAGTTAAATTATTTAATTTTCCCTTAATAATTATTTTTCCCTTAATAATTATAATAATTATTTTTTCCTTTAATTAAATTATCCTTATCTCAACCTGTGAATTGTTTTTTTGTTTTGTTTTGTTTTGTTTTGTTTTTTCTTATTTTTTTTCTTCTTCCCCCTCCTCTTCTGAGATAGTGGTTGTGGTGGAGTTCAGCTGCCTAGCAATTTAAAACCACCACAGTAGATGAAGTCTCTGTGGGTTTTTTTGTTTGTTTGTTTGTTTGTTTTGTTGTTGTTTTGTTCAGCGGCCTTTATTTACAATTAGACTTCAATATTTTTAAATATATTTCTATAAATGCAACTTCTATTTGATTTTTTTTTTCATGCTTACAAACATTTATCCAATAAAAAAACTATATATATCAAAATTTATAGTTTAGAAATGCAAGGGACTGAATTTTGTCTCTTTAAACTAGTTGTTTGGTTTTTTTTTAAAGGAAAATAGTGACTTGAAAATTATAACATATGGTTTCTGGATGCTTTTCTTGGCGGTATGATCATCTGGTCAAGCTCACATTCATTTCTTAGAGAATAAAACAATAATAAAATTACATGTGATTTTATAGAGAAGGAGCACATAGATTTTTATTTTTTATTTTTTTCAAAATTAAAACACATACAGGCCTGATTTTTTTTTTTTTTGGTGGTGGTAGTGGTGTTTTTGTTTGTTTGTTTGTTTGTTTCTTTTTATTGGTTTGTTTGTTTGTATTCTCCAAAGTCAAGATATGGGGAAGATGATGGACAATGAACCACAGCATGCAATCAAGTATTTATTTTTAATATTAAAGACAGTGGTGTTAACTTCTCATTCTCTCCTTATACTTTACTGAAAACAAATAAACAAATACAAATAAATAAAAAATAAAACCAAAACTGAAAACATTTTTCCCTCTACATATCTTCAGTGGGAATGTTTTTTTGCTGTCAGCTAAATAAAGAAGAGGATTGGCAGTAAATGTGTTCCAGCACTAATGCCAACCGTCATAGTCCCTACTGTTCCCTATGCAGATGCAGCAAAATGTTTTGAATCACTTCAATTTACTGATTCAGCATTTTTGAAATAAGTAATTTAAAATAATAAATTTGGCGTAACATCAGGTTTGAATCTAAAAAAGGGACATCTTTCACAATGAGGGACAATTGACAGGTTGGTTTTAAATAAAAAGGCATATACTGATGTAAATGCCTGATGTAAAAATAGATAAATAATCCTTACATGGTTTCACCTAAAGCATAGTACTTTAAATAAAACTTTTGTGTGAAGCAAACTGTGTTTTTACAGAGTTTCTTTTTCATAGTTGCAATATAGTAATATAGCAATAGTAATAGTGACTATAAGAAGGCTGACACTATCCTGGGCTGCACAAGGCAAAGTGTTGCCAACAGGTCAAGGGAGGTGATTCATCTCTTCTACTCAGCACTGGTGAGCCCAATTCTGGAGTACCGTGTCCACTTTTGCACCCCCAATACAAGAGACACATGGGATATGCTGGAGAGAGTTTAAAGAAAGTCCAGGAAAATTAATAAGGGACTGGAATATCTCTTCACTGAGGAAAAGCCGAGAGATGAAACCGTTCAGCCTGGACAAAGAGAAGGCATATTTCACTGAATTGTTAAAATAATGAGAAAAACAAACTTGAATGTTAAAACAGATGACCAGTGTACTTAAACTTCCTTTATGAGTATATCTATATATACTGAATGTATATACATTTCATGGTCTGAAATTAAGAGTTACATTGCAGTTTTTAATTATTGTTATTATTTAATATATATATGTTTAGCTTTTGCTCTCCCTGGTGGATCTACATAACATAACAACAATAATGCCTTCATAAGTGTAGATTTTATTTTAATGAAACATTAATTAGCAGACTTTCTTCCTCTCCAGTAAAAGCCTATATTTATTGCAGTGATGTTTTTAAGTTAAAGCAAAATTCAGGTACTGTGGGCCTTCTTTGCTAAAAGAATTTAAATTTAAAACTTAATAACTTACGGTTTAACAGATACATACATATATATATAATATAAAGTATATTTACAAATTGGATAAAGTAGGCAGTTAAACAGAAAATAACAATTATCAAAGCAAATTCTTCTCTCTCCTTATATATTTAGTGAATAACTGAAAGACAAAAATAGCGGATAGGACATTAAATTGTGAGTGTTTTTCTCTTACCAATTTAAGCATTATTATCTCTAGTTTCTGGGAACTCAAGAGGCTTTCTCCAATAATCTGGGAAGAGAAGAAATGTCCTTTCTAAAGCTTGTCATCAAGGGACAAACTGCAGATATATTGAATCCTTTTGAATTTGTGTCTAGACAACAGCTGACTCAGGGTCTCAGATCTTTTCTTTAGAATGTCTGGTACAGGTGACAACACGACAACAGATATGAAGTTAGGTAGAGCCCCTAGCATAATATATTTTATCACTGTAATATCCTTTAGTTCATTTATATGTTTAATAAAACTCTTTCACCATGTCAAGGTTGGAGTACAAATATCTATTTTCCATTAACATGACAATATTTCTTTCCTTTGTTCCTAATGGTGGAATAATGAATTCCCATTTACTCCAGTGAAAGGCACTATTCTTTTCTTAAAGAATTAAGCTATCATACTTTTACAGTGTGAAACATGACGCTCCACTACTTAATAGTTTGCTTAGCTAGATTATCATTAATGGGATGCATGTCTGGAAAGAAGGAACCCTGACAACAAATGGTTAGGTTATGCAACAAGCTCCAGTGGATGAAGAAGTAGGCCTAGATAAAAGAGCAAGCTTTATGAAATATACACTACAGATTTGTATGGCTTGAGGGCAAGAGGAATGCATCACAGGAGCTACCATTCAATAAAACAACAATATTATACTATTTCCTTCTGAGTTCAAACAACTATAATTCCATAATTATATTTCACTTTTGAAGTGAAAATAATTACTAAATAAATACTAAGTAAATTTGTGAGCTTCTGATACTATTCCTTTAATTACTTTCTCACTTTTGAGGAGAAATTTTCAGCAAGGTCTCTAAAATAGGAGTATATTCCCTTCCCTTCCCTTCCCTTCCCTTCCCTTCCCTTCCCTTCCCTTCCCTTCCCTTCCCTTCCCTTCCCTTCCCTTCCCTTCCCTTCCCTTCCCTTCCCTTCCCTTCCCTTCCCTTCCCTTCCCTTCCCTTCCCTTCCCTTCCCTTCCCTTCCCTTCCCTTCCCTTCCCTTCCCTTCCCTTCCCTTCCCTTCCCTTCCCTTCCCTTCCCTTTCCTTCCCAAAATCAAATGTTGCTCTTATCCAGACTGACTTATAATTCCCTGTTAAATAATAATAGGAACAGTAACAGTAATAAGTAACTCAGCTTTGTATTGTGTAGCACATTAATACTTTGAAGGAACATCTTAAGAAAATCCTTAGAATAATTAAATTGTCAACAGCCAATAGCATCAAAACTAGTGTTTGCTGTTCACCATAATTGCCTCATCAGGAAAAAAAAGTATCAATACCACTCTCTGAAGTCCAATGTAGTTTTCTTTCACTGCACTCTTACTTTGATTTTCTAATACATTACTTTGAAACCTATGAGATGAGACACTCATTACTTTTGACTACAAATGACTGCAAAGTTGATGGGAAAGCTGATTTAGACTGCACACTTAATAAAAATGCCCCATTTAAGATGTCTTTGTGACAGAACCTTAGTGGCAAAGAATACATGTGTCTTTCCTACACAATACAAAACCAGAATTTTGTTTTGCGGTTTTAACTTACCAAGGAGACAGAGGTAATGATTATAGACTCACTGCCAACATAATCATCTTCCTTTTTAAAATATCAGCAATGTACACAGAAGAATTATTTAAATACTTATCATTAACATGTTTGTCTATGTTGGAAAACATTTTAAAAAAAGTGGAAACAGAAAAATTAAATATGAGAAAAAAAAGGGATAAAAATTCATAAGCACTTTCTACTTATAAAGCATGACTATGCTAAACAAAGAGCAGCAAGAAAAAAATAAACAAATATTTATCTATGATTTCATTTAGTTATTTTCAATCAGCTAAAGCAATCAAGATGTTAATAAAACACTGAATTTACTGGAGAAGCTGATTTGCAAAACTGATTAAAAATTGATGTCACCTAGCTTGTCTGTAGAGAATCTCTCTCAAGAAATATTGAATCTATTCTGAATACATTTTGTGAATAATCACTTTTTTTTTTCCATTCATAAAACTATCACATTGCTTTTAAATACAACATTGGATAAGCATAGTTCATAAATAGTATTGCAGAAAAGAAAGGTGTTGTTCCCTCGACTGTTTCCCTTTTCATTAAAACTTGAGTATTGTGCATTTAGGAAATAAATGGCATATTCAGTTCAAAAAAACCATCATCTTGATATTTCCCATACATTGGAAGAGTAGAGTAAAAGACTTAATACTTGTATGAGTAAAAGGAAATCACTGGAATATTCCTAAATTTTCATAATTAAAACAACATCTACAGTATGAGGTATTTATTCTTTTTGTTCATCTCTGACCGATTACCACAGAAGGCAGAGAACTGATGCAGAGAGACACAGTCTTTTTTAGATATTTCAATAAAAAATTACAAAACTTGTGTTTAGGGAAAGATATGCATTGTGATGCATTGTTTTTCACTTTTTTTTTTTTTTTTTTTTTTTTTTAAATAATTCTCTGGTAGTATATCTAATGTTTCCTGCCTTGCAGTGAAAGGGAAGAGATAAAACATTAACCATTATTATTATAAAGCTAAATAGTTAGTAGCAAAGAAAGTTTGTTTTACTTATTCCTAAAAAAAGGAACTTGGAAGCTCATTCAGATCTTTTCCTATTACCTGTTGTTCTTAGAAAACATTCTGTCCCTATTAAATTAATTAGGACTTTGCAGGTGTATACAGACAGATTGAATAATAGTTTTTCCATGTATACTCTTAATGTTTTAGAGTTCTACTAATTTAAGCACAGATTTATCATGATATTATCATAACACAAATGATGTACAAACATTTAATGAGAAAATATTAATAAACAGAACTTTATTATTGTGACTAGCCCTAACAGAACTAGCACTTCTCCCATATATGACACGAACTTTGTAGATACTTAAGGTTAGGTCTTTTAATGTGATGCTAAATTGCATTTTCAGTGAATTAGGTTTTCAAGCTAGGTTTATAAAGTCTCGACTTAATCAGTGAAGAATGTTTTATTCATTACACTACACTATAAATATTGAAGAATGTCTCTCTGGAAATATTCAGAGCTGCCTGTCTCTTTCTGTTGAATATATTGTGGGTTTACCAGATCTAAATCCTTGTTTTAAGTCTTTGAAAGAATGATCAAACAGTATAGGCGAAATTACAGCCTGAGCTTATCGTTCAATAAGGTTTTAAACCAGGTTAGCATTTCACTGCAACAAATAAAACTATTGACCATATAAACACTGAGCTGTAATGATTCAGAGAAAAAAAAAAAAAGTGATTTAAAAACCCAAATGCATTAGTTGTGCATAATAGGTAAAAGTGAGTTCAAGAGCCTCTGTAATATGCTAGTAAAAGAGAATATACACTATGATTGATTTCTGTAAGGTGTTGTGTTTTTTTTTTTTGAGAAAGGGAGTGGAGGAAGATGACTTTATTAATTATCTATTCATGCATGTATGCATTTATTTATAGTTATATATTAACCTTGCATTATGCTTTCTAGATTCAGGTTTTCTGAAACCTTATTATGTCCATCAGCAACTCACAAAACTTAATGTCTGGACCACTGACATTTACTAGGCTAATCTATGAAGCCTGTAAAGTCAGTTAATTGTTACTTCTATTTTGTAATGTGTATATTGTAAATAAAAATGATAATAATTATTTATGTTTCCTATCTTATTTTGCCCAGTAAGCATAAGTATCAAAAAATCCTTAATAAACCATCATACTCCTGTATTTTGAAGTATCATTACAAATGTATGCTTAAAGATGTAGTTCAAATAATTGATCTATTAACAATAAATTATGTAATTCTTCAAGAATTTTTCATAGAATTCTTCTACAATCCAATTCAACTGTCCATCCTAGGACTAAAAATTACTCTACACAATCTAGCTTTCTTTTAATTTATTTTTCATATCCCATTCTTTTATTTCTCTTATTACTCTTTTTTTTTTTTTTTTTTTTTTTTTTCAAACAGGAGTCTTTTTGATAAAACTTGAAAGGAGATTAACCAGAGATGTTGTGGAGTTCATCCCTGAAGATAAACCTAACTGGACATGACACTGGGCGAGCTCCTGTAGCTGACTCTGATCTGAGCAGGGATTGGACTACGTTGTCACCCAAAATGATCTCACCTTTCTATATCCCTAGAAGACTTTGATTCTTTGTTCACTGCTATGCAACCTGTTGGTATTACAAAATTATGGTAACAAGAGATGTAGCTTTACAGAGAATACTTAGCAGAGAGCTTGAAAAACATTATAGAAGAAAACATTCAAATTAGTATTAAAATTGAGACCTTAGCAAACAGTAGGGGCCATTCAACAAATTCAAAAGCCTTCAGACTACATATGTAGTTGGGACAACAGATGGCAAATTCAGTTCAGTGTAAACAAATATAAATAATTAGTCTGACAATAAGTTACTAATGCTGGGCATTTTTTCTTAAGTGAAAGAGTCATTAAACATAGTGATCTGGAAAAGGATTTTATATTGCTATTCCACAAAAACAAGGAAAAAAGTTCTGGAAATACCCTTTGTTTACAGTAATTGTTTTTATTTACAGATGTATATTGATTTTACCTGGTATACTTTCAACCAATTTTGCAAACTAGATTTAGTGTCTTAATATTGATATGACAAATATAAAGTTAATATTCATGTATGATGCTTTTTCAGTATCTCATTATCTCATAATTAATCAATTTTTCTTTACAACGCTGAGATTAGATAGAATTAGCAGTAAATTAAGATGTTAGGTACAGATATTGGTTCTTTTGCCCAAAGACTCAAAGGAAGTCATGACACACTTGGTCATCTTTGTGGCCTGCATCTGGATTCATTCTAATAATTCCATGTCCTTCTTGTGCTAAGGGCCACAGAGATGAAAGCAGTATTCCAGGTAGTATCTCAGAAGAGCAGAGTACAGGGGCAGAATCACCTCCCTCAACTTGCTGGCCAACACTTCTTCTGATGCAGCCCAGGTTATGGTCATCTTGCTGGGCTGCAAGTGAACATTGCCAGCTTGTGTTCAGCTTCTTGGCAACCACCACCCCCAAGACTTCCTCAGAACTGCTCTCAAACCATTCTCCACTCAGCCTATATTCGTGCTTAGGATTGCCCTTGCCCTGATGTGGGACCTTGCACTTGGTCTTGATGAATTTCATGGGGTTCACAAAGGCCCATTTTAATGGTTCATAAAGTTTGCATAGGCCCAGGTTTTCATGCTAAACAAAACTTTATTCACTGTAAACTCATATTAAATACAGACTCTGTTTTGCATATTTGTACTGGGTTTACATGGCAAGGTTTTGGTAGTGGTGGGCTACAGGGGTGGGCTCTGTGAGAAGAATCCGGAAGCTGCCCCATGTTAGGTAAGTGTTCAGTTCCATCCAGCTCCAAAGGGACCCACCACTGCCCAGAGCTGAGCCAAAAAGCGATGTTGTTTGGTCCTCTGTGACATAATATTTAAGAAAGGAAACAAACAAACAAACAAACAAAAAATGCTGCTCTACAGTAGCTGGCAGAGTGAGGAGTGATAATCAGCCCTGAGGACACCAAGGTCAGTGCAGAATGAAGGCAAGAGGTGCTCCAGGTACTGGAGCAGAAGTTCCCCTGTGGCCTGTGGAGAGGCCCCTGGTGGAACAGGCTGTCCCCCTGCAGCCTATAGGTCTCACATGGAGGAGATCTCCACACTGCAGCTCCCGGTGGAGCAGGTGGAGGTGGCCTGGAGGAGGCTGTGGCCCATGCAGGAGCAGGCCCTGGGCCAGAGCTGCAACCTGTGGAAAGGAGCCTCTGCAGGGGTCTGGGGGGAACTGCCGCCCATGGGGGACTTGTGCTGGAGCAGTTTGCTTCTGACAAATGGACCCTGTAGTATGGAGCCACATGGGAGCAGTTCTTGAAGAGCTGCTGCCTGTGGGAAGCCCCCGCAGGCTCATTTCAGGAAGGATGGCATCCTGTGGGAGGGACCCAATGTGGAGCAGGGGTACAGAGTGACCATGAAGGAACAGCAAAGGTGAAGCATCATGGACTGACTGCAAACTCCATTCCCTGTTCCCCTGTGTCATTTATGGGGAGGATGTAGAAGAGGAAGGGCAGTAAGAGAGTGGTTGTGGTGGAGTTCAGCTGCCCAGCAAGGTACAGCCATCACATTAGTTCAATGATGTCCAGTATCTTTAAGTGAAAAAGAGTTTATAGGTATAGGTTTAAAAAAAAACAGTTGCTAAGTGACAGATAAAATACCAAGCTACACCATGTCAGTCTGGAGCCCCATCACTCCACCATTCTGTCTTCAACAGGAGGTAAATGGGATTAATATGAAGCAGAATAATAGGACCAAAAGCAGTGATATTTTCTCAGACTGTTTGCAATCTACAGCAATCTGCAAGTTCCTAAGCCTGAAGTTACAATTTTATTTTATTTTGAGTGTCCATTGAGATAATTATTTCAATAACTATAATAATAATAACAACAACAGAACAAAACAAAACAAAATGAACCAGAATACATTGTGACAAGGAGATCCACACCTTAATCATACAGTGAGAAGTCACTAAGAGACAGTTAGACTGATTTCTGCTACTATTTTGTCAGGAGCTAAATCTGTGGTACTATGTGCTACTTTTCCCAACCCAGACATTTGCCCTATTCTGCAGATTCTTAATGCATTGATTCATTGTCATTGTTCTTGTTTGTCTTTCATTCTTTCTATAACACAAATGTTTTGATAAATGAATAAATACATTTGTGCAGATGGTACAACTGATATACTGTGATGGATTTTCAGAAGAGCTTGTTAGTTTTTAGTTTAATAACATGGAAGTGATTCTCAAACATGGATGTTTTTTTTATTTATTATTTTTTCTGAAACTACATAAGATGGAACCTAATTTAAACTATTCCATGAAAAATGAAAATAGAATAAAAATGCTTTCTACAACATAGTTCTTATTTTCTTTATAGCTCTTGCTGTCAGCAATGTTCAAACAAGAATAAAAGATTCTCTTCTGCTTGTAATGGAGCTGTTTGTCATCTCTTTTTTTTTCTTTTTTTTTTTTTCTTTTTTTTCTTTCTTTTTTCTGATGTTATTTTCAATGTAACTTTCAAGTATACAAGTAGCTTGTACAAGGTTAATCATTGTATTGGGCTCAGGCAGTTTGCTTGATGTTATATTTTTTCATAAGCTACCTGTATGATTTAGAAGTTTAATTCCCATGTACATTAAATGAAACAGTCCTGCGAAAGGAGACAACAAGAGATGGTTGTCATGCCCACAAAAAGAGAGTCATCATTCAGAATTTTACCTTTGACATACACAATTCTTTTCTTGAGTATATGAAGCATATTTTTTCTTACAAGCAGTTACTGTTTAATTATTAATATAACATAGAAATTCTCTAGAAGGAGAAATTAAGATAGATGTAGTCTGTAGCCCACAGACATAACTTGATGAATTAGGCACTACCTGAGTTATATGAATTGAGGTTAAAGTTTCTCCGTTGATTACTGAGACAAAGTTAGAACCTGAGCTTATGGCTTATGTCATGCCTGTATTTTCTGTTATAAATAAAATAAAGACAGGGATGAGTCCTCAGTTCCAGACATAAGGTGGGACATCATATGACATGGAATATCCCTTTGGTCAGATTAGGTCAGCTGTCCTGGTGATGTCCCCTCCCCATCACGTGCCCACCCCAGCCTGCTGGCTCTTGGGGGGGCTTGGCGGTAGTCCTGATGTGATGCCAGTATTGTGAGGCAAAAGACACAACACTGGTGTGACACAAGGGCTGTATAGCTACAAATGCAGAGCACAGCACTGTATGGGCTGCTGCAGGGAAAGTTATCTCCATCCCAGTCAGACCCAGTACACCCACTCATAACTGTTAATCTTTTTCAGGAGAAAATATTTAAAATGTTCAGCTGTACACACTGAGCAGTGCTTCTTTAGGAGAGGGTGTATGATGCATACCTTGGGGTATGAATTCAGAGCACATAAGTGCATCTGAAAGTGCAAAGCACTCTGGTATAATGTTAGAGGACTATATAGAGGTGAAGGGGTCAGTCCGGTTGGAGTGGCTGTAAGACTCCCTACTGTCAGTGAAGTCCCTTTCTCTTGCCCACATTAATGCCTGCCAAAACAGATTCTAAACCAGTTTAATGTTTATCAACTCCATGCCTAAGGCACAGTTTATTTAGGTGTTTTACATAGCTTGCAAAGAAATATTGATAATTTAATGTAGCTTTTGTTTATTTTTTGTTTCCTTTCCAGATTGATTATGTTGATTAAAGAGAGAGTGAGCACTGTAAAAAGATATTTGAAAGGCTTTTTTCCCACAAGACCAATTTTTTTAAAGATTTCTTAAAAAACAAAAAAAAAACATAAAAGCAAAACAAAATAAACAAAACAAAAAATAAGAGTTTGCTGAGTTTCTCAGAAAAATGAAAATTACTCTGCATATCACTTGTCCCATTAATTTTAATAATAAAATAAAACTGTAAAAAAAGATAAATGACTTGAATTATGTCCCAGATACACTTAGCTGATCTCCTTTTTAATCTAAAAAATAACCTCCAAATAAAGAAAACTGTAATACTTCTTAGGAAAATATAACCTGGGACATGGATGTCAAAACAGCCATATCAATAAAAACAGTTTAAGTAATTAGGAGTAAATACTTGAGGTATATGTATGTAATGTAAATTTTTCTATACATTATTTGAAATATTGTATATCTAGTTTAAAATAACTTATATTTTTACAATGTATATTTTAGTTTTTAATTTTCTATCACATATCCAGAATGTATCCTTCTTTCTCATTTTGTTTTGTCTTGTTCTGTTCTGTTTTGTTTTGTTTTCAGGGAGAACATGGTATTAATAATTTTAGCAAAGCATAACCAAGCATGACTTACACACAGAGAGCAGCAGGCATTTTAAAGTATTAATTTTCATTGAATACTTATTAAGCATTCCCAGTATTTATAACACAAAAGTCAAAGTCCACTGATGTTAATTACATGAACTATCTTATTAACTTCTATGAGACTGACATAAATGAGTAAGGGAATCAAGATGGTTCTTTTTTTTTAATAGATAAATCTTTGTCAACATAGTGATTAGTAGCAATGGGTAGATTGAATGGATTTTTTTTTCCAAAATGCTTATTTTCCTATGCAGAAAGATGAAAAAATGTTACTTTCACAATATAAAAAGTGACATTTGCTGTTGTTGTTGTTGTTGTTTGTTTTGTTTTTAGTTTAATTAAGAAATTCTGACTTGCTTGAGATTTTTTTCTCAATGTTTTGCTTTTCTAAAAAAAAAAAAAAAAAGCTCTGTAATGAACTTTTCTAGACGAACTTGTAAATCCTTTGCTGTGGAATAACATGAAGAATTTGTAACAGACAGAAAGGAAGCTATTGTCCTGCAAAAGCCAGGAGGAAAAAAAAAAAAAAAAAAAAAAAAAAAAAAAAAAAAAAAAAACAAAAACAAAAACAAAACAAAAAAAAAAAACAACAACAAGATAACAGTTAAACATAGTGGTAAAATTAATAAAGATCATTCAAACAATTAAAGTCCTTTTAGCACTGAATGTCTCCTAGGATGCCATCTAATTGCTGAAATGTTTCCAATGTTTTTGACTCAGCTAGACATTATAGGCTATGTTTATGAGTCTCTGCACAATAAAATGTATTTTTTTTGGTTGGTTACTTGCTTTGTTGTTTGTTTTTTTTTTTACATCCATTCTCTCTTACTTTATGAATCCACTTGTATTTACTCATTTATTTATTTATATGGTTATTTTTAACTGTGCAATAGAGTAACTTGAGTTTAAAGTCTGAGTAGCTTTTTTAATAAAGATACATTTGAAATAGTCTTCCATATCACCTTTATTGAAAGCTATAAAACTTGTTAGCTTTTTGCCTTTCTTATTTATTTATTTATTTATTTATTTATGTATTTATTTATTTATTTTCTGGAATCTTGTTTGTAAAGATACCTTTCTTCTCTTCTCTTCTCTTCTCTTCTCTTCTCTTCTCTTCTCTTCTCTTCTCTTCTCTTCTCTTCTCTTCTCTTCTCTTCTCTTCTCTTCTCTTCTCTTCTCTTCTCTTCTCTTCTCTTCTCTTCTCTTCTCTTCTCTTCTCTTCTCTTCTCTTCTCTTCTCTTCTCTTCTCTTCTCTTCTCTCTCTCTTCTCTTCTCTTTTAGCCCCGCCCCTCTTTTTTTTTTTTTTCTATTCTTTCCACAACAAAAATTATTTTTGGACAACAATAGATGTAAGGTTTCTC
The DNA here is from genome assembly GCF_964035555.1 of Netta rufina. NCBI lineage: Eukaryota > Metazoa > Chordata > Aves > Anseriformes > Anatidae > Netta > Netta rufina. The sequence continues at coordinate 37,626,024 of NC_140123.1, read as the reverse complement.
TTTGCTTATTTGTAACTAAAATTTATTTTTAGAAAAATATCCACTCTTGTTCCATCTATGTCAATAATAAATAATCCAGTGCAATCCTAATTATTTCTGTTGTTGATCTATCATCTCAGTAGATACCATTTTGTTCTCTTCTTCAACTTTTAACTGTTTTTGTTATCACTTGTTCATTCTCTAAATATTCTGATAAAATTATACCTTCTTTGATTAAATTAAAAAAAAAAAAAAAGAAAAAAAAAAAAAGAATGCTGATTTTCTAGTTATTCAGAATGACTTTGAAGTAAAGAATAATTCCTTTAGTCTTTTTTTTTTTTTTTTTTTTTTCTTCCATTTTCCACAGCTAATAATTCTTGGACTGCAGATACTAGAACTGACACTGGTATTCTACTATTATTTCTACCTGTTCAGTGCAGACGTATCCTTCTTACTGACAAGTACTATTCTCTTTATCCAGCCTTTAATCTTTATTAAAATCGTTACTTTTATTTGATTCAGATTATATTGATTTACTTGTCTTTTTCCAGATAGTTCTAGAAAATATAAGATATGATTCTTTTACTTTTGAAATTTAAGAGCCCATGGGAAGAAAGAAGGAAAAAAAAATCACTTCTCTTAACAAGAAACAAAAGCTACTCTTTTGACAATGTACATACTTCAGTTCTTCTGCTTCTTGCAGCTAATATCACAACATAAATGTAACCTCTTAATATATTTGAGAAAAATCCCTTTGAAGTCTGATGAGTACAGGGAGAACATTTTATAATATTTCTTGTGTAGATTTCTCTTTTCATATTTGATTCTTGTTCACAAAATGGAATCTCCTTGTTGCCATCATTCATGCAGGTTTTGCTATTAATTGTATATCTGTCTTGCTATAATTTAAAATAAGCTTTTACAGACATTGCTTCCCACAATGTTATTATATCGCAGGTTAACAAAGATTTGCTATCTAGAGGGTGTATATGTCTCTGTTTTAGCACTATCTTGAAAGTAAGAAACAAAATGAGAGAAAATGAAATTTCTTAATTTTCTATTTTTTTTTTTCAACTTAAATTTATCTCTATAACTATATATAAGCTGAGTGCTGCAGTTGATACAACAGAGGGACAAGCTTCAGAAGTGAAGCATGTGAACATAAACAGGTTCAACAAGTCCCAGTGCAGGCTGCTGCACCTGGGTTGGGGCAATCCCAGTACAGACTGGGTGAAGAACTCATTAAACCAGCACTGTGGAGAATGGCTTGGAGTTTCTGGTGTCAAAAAGCTTGACATGAGCCAGGAGTGCATGCTTGCAGCCCAGAAGGTCAACTGCATCCTGGGCTGCATCAGAAGAGATGTGGCCAGCAGGTCAAGGGAAGTGGTTGTCCCCCTCTGTTTGCCCTTGTGAGGCCTGCTTAGAATCCTGTGTCCACGTCTGGTACCCCCAGTACAAGAAAGATGCAGGTCTGTTGGAGTTGTTCTAAAGAAGAGATGATCAGAGGGCTGAAGCTCCTCTCCTATGAAGAAAGGCTAAGAGAGATGAGACTGTTCAGCTTTCAGAAGAGAACTTTCTGGGGTGACCTCACTATGGACTTTCAGTACTTAAACGGGGCTTGGAAAAAAAGATGGAGAGTGACCTTTTACATGGGCAGACAGTGATAGGACAAGGGGGAATAGTTTAAGATAAAAGAGGATATATTTATGTTAGAGATTAGGTGGAAATATTTCACTTAGAGGGTGGTGAGTCACTGGAACAGGTTGTTTAGACAAATTGTGGATGCCCCATCCTTTGAGACTTTCAAGGCCAAGTTGGATGGGTCCCTGGGCAGTCTGATCAAGGAGGTGGTGTCCCTGTCAATTATAGGTGGGTTGGAAGTAGATGATTTTTAAGGTCCCTTCCAACCCAGGCCATTCTATTAAGCCATGATTCTGTGATCAGTCCTTGTTGGACTGATCACAGAATCATGTGTTGGGTTGACTTTTGCTGGCCACCAGGTGCCCACCAAACCTCTCTCTTTCTCCCCCTACTCAACAGAACAAGGAGAGAAAAGATGATGAAAAAGCTCATGGGTTGAGATATGGGCAGGGATATCACTCAGCAATTACTGTCATGAGAAAAGCAGGCTTGGCTTGGGGAAGATTAATTTAATTTATTCATGATGAATAATGGAGTAGAGTAGTGAGAACTAAAAAGCAAATTTAAAACGTCTTCACCTCATGCACTTTCTTCTACCTCCTCCTTCCCTGACTAGTGCAGGAGAATAGGGAATGAGAATTGTAGTCAGTCTGTAATACTTCATCTCTGTTGATCTTTCCTATTCATTTTCTTCTGCTCCAGCATGGCACATAGACCTTCCCAAACTGATCCTATGTGGGCTTCTCACAGACTGCAGCTCTTCAAGAACTGCTCCAATATGGGTCCATATCATGGGGTGCAGTCCTTCATGAATGGACTGATCCAGCATGGGTCCTCCATGGGTGGCAGCTCCTGCCTGACCACCTGCTCCATTGTGAGCTCCTATATGGACTGCAGCATGGATATCTCCCTCCCTCTCCCTTCTCTCTCTCTTAAACTGTGCATAGCAATGTTTTGGTAGTAAACAAATTTCCCAACATTTTAATTACTAATTGAATGTTTAGGTGTTCATTTTAAGTCTTCATGATATTGTTGGGGTCTAATGATATTCAAATGCAAAGTTGTTAGCTGATAGGATGCTTACATATTGTAGCATGAGATTACTGCTTCCAAGTGGCAAACACAACTATTGATTCACAGGGACTGTAATCGCAGCCTAATGTTGTTTGCTTTTATTACCCATTTTCACTGCTCCCTATCTTATACAGGATGCATTTTTCCTTGTCCAGAGACTATTATTTTTCTGTCCCTAAAATTAGCTCTTCATGGCACTGAAAATGGCAGTTAGCATACACAGCATACAGTAGTGTATTTTACAAAATAAAAAATAAATAAAAAAAAAAAGGGGGGGGGGAAGGTGTGTGTGGGGGCAAAATAAACAAAAAGAAATTCCAGACGACCACAGGATTAAAGGAATACAGTGTTACCCTTGTGCAGAACTCTGAAGTGCCGAATGAATGTATCTACAAAATACTTGAGTAATTCTTTTAAACTGCTGAAAACTGTTAAGTGTGTTAAGTGTGTACCAAGAAAACACTTGGTGCTATTCTGGATAATATGCATCCATTTCACTTTACGTTGTGCATTTCACTTAAAGTGAACAGAATTTTTTCATGGATAAAAACCAAAGCAACAACAACAAAACACAATGATACTTAAAAGTAAGGTAAACTATTAATATAGCAGTACTTTAATAACAATAACAATAACAATAAACATAACAATAATATATTCCCTCTGGAAAGAACAATGACAGAAAAGAAAGTGAACCAGACAGCGGGGGGGTTCAAAAACTGTCTGAACAGCAGAACATGGAGGGTTCTACAAGTGTATTTGGAGGCTAGTAATAAGCAGAGTAGAACAGGGTCAAGACTGGCTCTAGTCTTGGTTAATATCTTCATTAACAGTCTGGATGATGGGATAGAATGCACCCTCAGTAAATTCATGAACACAAAAGTGCGGGGAATTGCTGACTCACCAGAGGGACATTAAACCACCCAGAGGGACCTTGACAGGCTGAAGAGGTGGGCTGACAAGAATCTCATGGAGTTCAATGAAGTGCAAAGTGAGGAACAACCCCAGGTGCTGGTACATGCCAGGGGTCATCCTGTGGGAAAGCAGATCTGCAGAAAATGACCTAAGAGACACAGCAGACATCAAGCTGAACATGAGTCAGCAGTGAGTATTCTTGGCTCTATAAGAAAAATATTGCCAACAGGTCAAGAGAGGTGATCCTTGTGCTCTGCTCTACTCCGTATTGGTGAGTCCACACCTGGTGTCCAGTTCTGGGTCCCTCAGTACAAGAGAGACATAGACATACTGGAAAGTGTCTAATGGAGGGCTACCAAGATGATCAAGGGATTGGAGTACCTCTCCTATGAGGAGAAGCTGAGAGTTGGGACTGTTTATTCTGGAGAAGAGGAAACACAGGGGAGATCTTATCAATGTCCTGAAGGAAGGGTGCTAAGAGGACAGAGCCAGGCTCTTTTAATGGTGGTGACCAGGGAGAGGACAAGAGAACATGGGCGTAAACCGGAACAAAGGAGGTTCCCTCTGAACATCAGGAAGCACTTCTTTATTGTATGGGCAATGGAGCAGTGGAATAGCTTTCCCAGAAAGGTAGTGGAGTCTCCCTTCTTGGAGATCTACGAAAGCTTTCTGAATATGGTTCTGGGCAACCTGCTCTAGGAAACCTGAGCAAGGGGCTTAGACCAGATGACCTGTAGAGGTCTCTTCCAACTAAAACATTCTGTGATTCTGTGATTCCATGTTAATGATTTCATAAATTAAGGAGTACCACAAAATGTTTTTGTGCTCTATGTCTGATTATCTACCTAACTTGTGGGAATCACAGAATCACAGAATCATCTAGGTTGGAAGAGACCTCCAAGATCATCTAGTCCAAACTCTGACATAACACTAACAAGTTCTCCACTAAGCCATATCACTAAGTGCTACATCTAAATGTCCTTTAAAGACCTCCAGGGTTGTTAATAATAATAGGTCCAGTAGGCATTCTGGTCTTTCTGGGCTTCTGCCAGGCCAGAGCCCAATCCTCTTTAGGTGGCTGTGGGTATGCTCATTTGGATAGCAACAGGGCTTAACCCTTCCAAGGCGATTGGCTTCAGTGTCAGAGAACGGTCCTGTTTATTGAATTAATAAAATATGTTTATTGTATTAACCTTAACAAGGACAGTTAGGTAGGATTTATTCCTTTAAAAGATCTTTAAAATTAGTTTATCCTCATGGAAAAGAACCTTATAAACTTACTAGCATTTAAAAATACACACAACAGTTTCATCAAAATTTAGATATCTACCAGCTGACATCTAAGTTAGCCCAAGCATATGGCCAAAGAGAGAAATAAATACCTCCAGAATACAGTCATCTAAGTTATAACAGATTTCTCTTTTACAACAAACTGAATTTCATCTGGAGATGTTTACTTTTCTTTTCAGTGACTACAAATTGATCCTTTCTCAGATTCTGAAAGCTTTTAGATCTCTAAAAATAGGTTTGAAATTAATCCCAATCTGAATCAGCTGTTAGTTTTTTGATTATAAGTATTAGGAAGTGAATTCTCAGCTGTGTCGCCACAGCATTTAATTTCTACTACATTTCCTGAAATAGAAAGTGGAAGTTTGAAACTAGGTTTACTGATCAAAAATAAAATAGTGTTCAATGCTGCAATGTCAAAAATATCGATGTTTCTACTGTATCTAAGAAGGAGAAATGGGGTGATCAGAGTGATGGCTTTTGTCTTACCAAGAAACCATTATGCATAATGAGACCTGCTTTCTTGGAAGTGGTTGAGCACCTGCCTGATGATGGGAAGTAGATAATGAATTATTTGTTTTGCTTTGTTTGCACATGCAGCTTTTGCTTTACCTTATAACCTGTTCTTATCTCAACCCATGAGTTCTTGCAGTTTTACCTTTCCAATTCCCTCCCCCATCCCACTCCGAGAGAGTGAGGGAACAGCTGTGTGGTGCTTAGCTACCTGACAGTGTTAAATCATAACACTTGCTATACCATGGAAAGAAAATATTTTACAGTTAAATCCTCAGGTTACTTTGAAATTAAAAGTTAGTTGTGACATTTTTCATCACAGCAAAATAGATTGAGAAACTTTATTAATTTGCAATAGACAAATGCAATATTTAACAGGGAATACTAAAACCAGAAAACAATAATTATCCAAATCTTGAAATCCTGGGTGTCTCTGTTTTGTTTTTGATTCAGACTTTTATTTATGGTCAAGATGAACTCTTCTGATGATGTTACTGGCAGAAATATTTCTGAGGATGATCTGAACTTTCTGGATTTCAGAGAAGATGCAGAAGAAAGCTTCTTTGGGGAAGAAACTTTTTTTTTTTTTTTTTTTTTTTTTTAACAGAAATTTCAGGAAGAAAAATTACTGTTTTACACCACCCATGAATTCCATAGGTCCTCAGCCTATGTTCAAAGGTATAGTGCTATTCTTAAGCCCTCCACATTTTATCTGCACAGAGTTGACTCCAGAACAATCCCAGTTATTGGATCTCTTGCTACTAACTTTACTTTCCTTCTTTCCCTTGCTTTCTTCCAATATATAAAGCTTGATAAGAGTAAAATTAAACCAAGCATAGGAGAAGTGAATCAGAATTTTATATTCTACATACATTGAAACAGGTGACAAAGTAATTGTTTTCATTAACACAATGACGCTCACAGAAGTCACCTGAAAACCTGTAATACTTCTAGGCAAAATTCCAGTCCTTACCTCTACACACAGTGTAACATTTTCTTCCCCCCAGCTTTACAAAACAAGCAAACAAACAAAACCAAAACAAAACAAAATGAAAAAACAGCAAAATTGCTTAAATCTTTATGAAAGAGCATATACTGCAGACATCTTATTCAGGCTTCAAACTAACAAGACCTCTCAATTACATTTTATAAGCAGACAGACAGACCTATGGACATTTGTCCACAAACAAATTCTGAGGCTTTGTTTTACATATAGAAATGAATATTAAAATTTACTAAGGATTTAAAAGAAACAAAAAACCTTAAAGTGCTAGCTAAACCACTTCTTTCTTCTAAGATTAATGAGTACTGGACTTCATTAATTTTATGTATTTGTTCTGGATTAAGTGCTCTCCTTATGTGATTTGCAAAGTAAAACTAACATGGAGTCAGGCTCACTGTAATCCTTAAACTGGAACATTTCTCTTTACTTTGCATTTCTTAAATCTTAGATTTGTGTGTATTTTATCTGTCCACTCATTGATTTTATATATATATATATATATTTTTTTTTTTTTTGAGAGAAAGAGAAGTATTTCATACTATCATTGAAATTCATAATTTCAATTAAACACAGTGTTGTATGAGCTACTGAAGAGACATTGCCAAGCATTAGCTAGGCTGGCAAAGGTCAATAATATTTCAGATGTACCAAAAGAAACTGAAGGAATTATACAAACTTTGTTATCCATTGAGTACGCAGTTATGAAATCAGCTGATAACATTTTAATTAAGTTCATCTGGCTTTGGATTTTCATCAGTATAAGTAGGAACAAATTCTGACCAATATAGTTCTGACGATGGTTTATTGTAAAATTATTCTGTCAGGAATATGACAGCTCCCTGGTACAGTTTGAAGGTTGTTATGCTCTTGCTGATGGTAGCAGTAGCAAAGATATTATTGATTACTGATGATATGGAGTTAAGAAAGGCTGAAACCAATGTCAACACACAATAAGAACTGTGGATAAAGCTCCCCCCCCCCCAATGTCCTTTGCAGAAGTCGTGGAACCTTACAAAAAGGGTATTCTACCATGTTACTGATGACAGAAAACTACAAAAGCATTACAAATCTTTAGTTTTCATAAATGAAAGACAACATGGAAAAATATGCAATCTTAGAGAAGAACTATTTTTGTTCCTGTATATCAGGTTTGCTGTTGTGGGCAATTGTATGGGATATTGTAGGGGAATTATCCCATAGTTGTTTAATGGCAACTGTATTATTTTGCCTTTATATTATTGCAAGTATGAACTGTCAACTATTTAAAAAGAAATTTCTCCACTCATCTTTAAGAAGTATAAGACAGACATCTTAGTTAACTACAGGCCAAATTCCTGTGTAAGCCATGTCCAGTAAAATGAAGGACAAGAAGGTTATTAGGAGCAGATGTTAAGGAAGTAGCAAGGCTAAACCACACCTGGCCAATTTGATAGCCTCCTAGGAAGAGAAAATTAGCTCTGTTGACAATTTAGTATCATTATTAAAAACCTAGATGATGGGACAGAAAGTCTCAACAAGTCCACAAACAATAACCTGCTGTAAGGAACAGCTTATATAACGGGGTTAGCCACTACCAAGAGGGACCTCAAGAAGCTCAACTAAGGCCAGGTTGGATGGGGCTTTGAGCAACTTGATTTAGCGGGTGGTGTCCCTGCCAATGGCAGGGTGTTGAATTTAGATGATTTTTAAGTTCCCTTTCAACAAAAACCATTCTGTGATTCTGCAAGCTGGAAGAATGGTCTGACAGACATCTCATTAAATTCAGTGAAGGCAACTGTGATGTCTTACACTTTGGCAGAATAACTCCAGATTAACAATATAAATTAGGGTCTAGATGATTAGACAGCAGGCTGCAGGATAAGGCATAGGAGTCTTCTGGACAAGAAGCTGAACATTAATCATAAATGGGCCCATGCAGCAAAGAAGGCCAATAACCTGCTGGACAGTGTTAGCAAGATTCCAACCAGCTGTCTCCATTGTGCATGCGGAGTACTGTGTCCTGCATTTTTGGGCTCTGCAAGGAAGATTTCAACATGATGGAAATGAGTCTAGTGGAGAGTTAATCTGGATCACTGGAGTCTGGATGTCTGGAGCACTACACATGTGTCATTAAGGGAAAAAGTGACACTACTGACTTCAATTTATTAAGCAGAGCAAGCAAAAGGAGGCTGTCATGGAGAAGCTTAATCTATAACCCATATACATACATGTAGATCAGTGAAGATCTACCATATTTATCAATCCAGTGACATGGTACAGCTAGTCCAGGAAAATGCAACACTTGCTTCAACTGGTCTCACTGTAAGGGGCTGGCTCTTCATTTCAAGGACTCTGTTTTGGACAGTTTGGACATCTATTTAACAGTGTTTCCACCCTCCTGCCAGTCTTTACTGCTTTGGGTCTTTGCAGCTAGATAAGTAAAGTATGTGGAAGGACAGTTTCTGCTCCTTTGCACATATATGGTCAAGGATCTTTGCAATAAAATAAAATATTTAAAAACAAAACAAAAAAATGGACGAAGCCATAAACATGAATACAAAATATACAGATACACAGACCTGACAAAACCAATGTGGAGACAGAAAAGAAGCAGTCCTCACAGTCATACTGCTTGATGGGCTATTGAGAAACTACAAGTGCCACTTCTATTGACATCAACCTGTGCTTAGCAACTAAAATTGTGAACCAGGGAGACCTGGTCTGGGAAGGTACAGGAATTAATGAAACTCTGCAAACTTGTAGAGAATGTGCAAAAGGAAGGTGGAAGACGGAAGAAGGAGGCACAGGCAGAGAGTAATAAAAAAGAGGCGAGTTGTGTGTAAAATGGGACATGTTGCAACACTTGTCTGGCTGAGCCTTGTGCCTGATCATTGCAGTCTGTCCTGTTTTATTAAATATTTTCTTTTCCCTCTCTCTGCATAATCTCGCAGTATGTCAATGCTGCAAGGGCCCAGTGCCAGCTACTAGGGGAACAGCCATGTGAAGACTGAGAAACAGCTGCTGAAATCTGTCTGGAGTGTGGGTGCCCTGCCATGTGGTGGCAGCTGCTGCAGCCAGTGGCGTCTCAGTGTCAGCTCCTGGAGTGGGTGGGGTTCTTCAGCCTCAAACCCCTGGGGCAGGAGTGCTGTGAATCAAAAAACCCAAACCTGCTTCTGGGGTACAGGGGTTAGTGAGGCAAGTGAGGGGCTCCCTGCTGGCAGCTGGAGCAGGGATGGAGGTCACAGCCAATGTGTCTGGTGCTGGCTGCTGGGGGCAGTGTCTGTGACTGCCCCAAACTGGGTGTGCGTGCATTGTGTATGTACATTCACTGTCAAGCTCCACTCTGGAGAAGCTGGCAAGCAGGGGACCCATGGAATGGGTGAGAGGGGCCAGGATGTGAGTACAGGTGCTGGGAAGGCAGTGGGGCTGTGCTGGTCCACCCATGACTGTGTGTGTGCTAGTGATCCTGGAGGTGTGTTTCAGCACCAGGGAGCTGCTGTCTGTGCCAGCCTGTGAGGAGGAGGGGACTGGGCTTTGTGTGCTTGTCCTCTATTGTAGATTCATTGAATTGTAGAATGTTTTGGGTTGGAAAGGACTTTAAAGATCATATAGTTCCAGCCTCTGTGCCATGGACAGGGACATCTTCCACTAGACCAGGTTGATCAAACACGGCCTTCAACATTTTCAGGGATGGGGCATCCACAGCTCTGAACAATCTGTTCCTGTGTTACCCCACCCTCATATGTGGAGAGTTTCTTCATTATATCTAAATCTACACTCTTTTAGCTTAAAACCATAGCCCCTTGTCCTATTGCTACACTTCCTAGTAAAAAGTCTGTCCCTTTCTTTCCTGTAGTCCCTCTCCAAGTAGCGGAAGGTCACTGTAAGGTCTCCCTGGAGCCTTCTCTTTTCTAGGCTGAAAAAAAACAGAACCTTAAGTAAGCCTTGTGTGGGTACACTGCCTTGTCTATTAGTGTCACTGGTCTTGTCAGTGTCTATTTGTCTGTATAAGTGTTCATCTCTGACGCAGGCTGAACCTGCAAAGGAGAAAATAGCAGCTGCATCCCTCAGCCTGGGCAGAGACCCCAGGTCCTCAGGCACCAATCTGGGTTTCAGTGGCCAAGTGGCCACTGAATGATCCTGGGCCAGGGCTTCTGGATGATATGGCCATGGCCATTACATCACTTATCAGATACCTACACTGGCCTGTAACTGGATCAGTCCCTAATGGCATCACCTTTCCAACAGTTTCAGGTATTGTTCTCCTGTCACTTTTTGATCCAGAGCCTGTACCATGTCACATCAAGCTCTGCTCTTGTTTCTATCAATTTGTTTGTCCACAGCTCAATATACTGTGTGCAGAGAAGCTAAGAAAATTAGGTTCATACTTAGGACGAGTTAAATAGAGATCTCAACTGCTGTCTTCAAGTACCTAGCATGATGCTATAGAGAAGATAGAACCAAACTCTACTTAGAAGTATATAGTAATAGTATGAGAGGAAGTGGACGTAAGTTGCAACAAAAGAAAAACAGATTAACTACAGATATTTTTATTTTCACCATTGCAAGTCTGACTAAAACTCACTTAGTTCCTGCTAGCACTTAGCACATAATTACAGTCAGTGATATTCACTGAGATTTTATAAGAAATCAAAGAAAGAGAAAATGTATCTGGGTCACAATAGAAAATAGCTAAAAGACTGAAAATGTTATATTTTCTTACTCTCTTACTGACTTATAATGACTAAGCAAATAATCTTACTCTAGTAGAGTCATTAAGGCATGACTCCCCATTTCTGAGTAGTTTTTTTTTTTTTTTTTTTTTTTTTTTTATCCATTAAGCCTTCCTATTTCCTTTTGCCTTAGCCATCTAGATGGGAATGCCTAGAGTGACAATGTAAAGAAGCTTCACTTTTTCCTACATCACATTAGCAAGTCCTTATTACACCTTATCTTAGATCAGTTACTCTGCAGTGTAGAAATGGGATGTAATAACTTTGTATTTTCAAAAGCTGCACGATACACACACACACACATACATACATGTATATCCCTTTATCTCTCCAATACCTTCTTCTACAAAGCATGAACATAAAGCAACTTTTTAGAATAGGGGTATATTGTGTAATGTTAACTCTACAGAGATCTTCACTGTTGGACGCCTGACATACACAGTTCTTTAATTCTTTCTTTTTCCTTTTCCTGACAGTAAATTTAAATACTTTTTGTGAAGCTAAGCTATCTGAATCTTCAGCTGGCATGAAACAAGATGAAGGTACCTGCATGAAATACAAAAGAGGAATCAAATGAAAATTATTTGTGATGTGTAATAGACATTTAAGAAATAACACTTAAGAAGTATATTCTTCAATCATCTGAAATGTAATCACATAACACCTGTAAAAAATAAAACCACATTATGCATACATAAATTATTGTAAGAAGTACCTGGACTATAATCACAAATTTCAAAACTAGAAAGTTCTGAAAGGGTTAATGTCACCTATCTCTCTGCACTGAAACAAGCTCAGGTACATCCTGAGCTTGTACATTTCTGCAGTTTTTTGTTTGTTTGTTTGTTTGTTTGTTTTTAAGGACCTCCTGCAATTGAGATCTCAGGCTTTAACTGCCTTGTGAGGAGACATGAACTGACGGTGACAGCAAGGATGACAATGATCTCCAACAAGAAGAATGCAGACCCACAGCACGCTAGTAAGAGAACAATAGTACAGTTATAGTGATGGTAACTAAGTTTTGTCATACAAGTCTGTAATGGAGAGGTAGATTGGAGCTCAAAACTGGAAAGAAGGCAAGACTGGTTCAGTAAGGCAAAAGATTACAGCATACCTACTGTGCAACTTAAATGAGGACCAGCCCAGGCAGGCTGTGCTACCATTCATCACAGTGGATATTTTTCTAGTATCTATCTTGATTTTTTATTTTTTTATTTAATTATTTATTTTTGCTGTGATTTAGGTATATTTATTTCTTGCTTTATTGCAGACACGAAGTATTACCTTAAATATTAATGTATTTATTTATACAGTATATTACATATTTGAATATTAGCATACAATTTTAATGTAAACTCTCTTAAATTTTGGGTCATATTGACCTGATTTCTCATTATTGTTTTTTCTGGATGGATTTTCTTGAATTAGTCCACATCTTCGTGGATGTAAAAGGCCCAGATCAAGCTCATGTGGTGTCTAAAGAACACAGATTTTTTTTTAATTTTTTTTTTTTTTCCACAACAGTATGATATTGACTTGTGCTCGGCTTTGGAATAGCTTTCAGATCTGGTTCAGCTGAAGACAGCTGAAGAATTGCCTAGAGTTATGAAACTACTGCTTAGTAGAACAGAAATGAAAAATGATGAAGAGATAAAATTAAACAAAAAAAACCAAAAACAACAACAAAAAAGGAAGTTCATTCTGATCTATTGTCACTTTTTTATTATTTAAATATCTTCAAGACAACTATATTAGACTGTTTAAATTTAGAGAAACCACGTTCTGCTTTATTTAAGGCTGCTTTACTCCGCTATTCTGTACTCCGTCGAATCCGTCACTAGGATTCGTCACTTTTTATGGCCAATTTTTGCTCTGAAATGTTTTAAACAACACTCAGGGCAATTAAGATTCTGAAAAGTAACCTGCTTGTTTTTAAAACCTTGATGATAAATACTAAGAACAACCCCCCTAAAACCAAATCATAATGCCAACTACATCAGTGGGAACTGATCTTTCTATTAAACTTTCCTTTGTTAAGCTGAATACATATACCACCCTCCAGCTTCAAATCACAGTCTTTGTTACTTTATCTGTATCAGTTTGTAGCTTGTAAATTAGGTATCAGGGTACAGTGTGTGCCAAATTCTGGACTTTTAGAGATAGGAAAAATAACAGGAATAGCCAGAGAAAAGAGAAGGACGGACCCTTTCATATCTCAGACACATAGTTCATAAAAAGGATGAATCTTTTATTCAGAGTGTCCGGTGATTTGTTTCAAACTTTGATTTGACATTTGTCCCTCTTAATACATAGTTTTTGTGATCCTTCTGCTTAGAAAACTCTCCTGAAGGGAAATCCTGAGGGATGAATTCCACAGTCCCTGTGCGGACTATCACCTTGAATGAGACCTTCCTTACCTCAAATAGATCAAGCATCTTTACAGCATCTAAGGTCAAGGTGCTACCTATACCAGCAATGAATGTTGAGATTGGGTGGAGAAGTAAAGAGTGTATATGATTTTTACCATTAATAATTACAGGTCATTTGCAAGACGGTGCTGAGGGCTGGCCACAGCTTGCCTTAGGTTGACCTGGCTTTAACTGTTCCCTAGTGGTCAAATGACTATTGCCCCTAACTTGCTATAGCTGAAGCTCTATTAATACCATGTAGAGTAAACTGGTGAGAAACTCAGGTAGTAACTTCATAACAAAAAATAATCTTTTGTGTCAGTTGAGGCTGGTGGAAGCTACAGTGTAACATTGAGAGAATAAATTAACAAAAAAATCCCTTGAAAAAAAAACCTCCTATAGAGAACTTGGGAAGTTCACAACTCACCTGTTGACACCTGCTGGAAGGAATGCGTTAAAAGCACAAGAATGGCAATGAGGATTGTAATACGCTCAAGTGTGACCTTGCAGCTGGGAATGCATGAATTCTGATGAGCAGTAATGTAGAAAAGCATATAAATTGTACCTTCTGCTGTATATATTCTATCTGTTTGACAACTAATGCATCTGTGCATAGATAACATAGGTGTTCAGTAGAATCAGAGGCAGACACTTGAGCTCCTGGCCTTGGAGAAGATCATAGAAGCACAGTGGGCATCACAACATGGTGGTAAAACCTGTGCCTGAACGAACCTTCGATATATAGGTGTAAACAGAAGGCCAGTGATCTTCTATCATTGACCAAGGTTAGTGGTGCCTATGTACCCACTTATGTGCCTCTGGAATTGGCTTCAGGGATTGAGGTTGGTGAGGTATGAAAACAAATCTCTTTACTTTAGCTGTAAGTCTGTGGTTGTTCCTGCTGCCTGCATGTACTCACTCACACAACATCCCACCATGTGTCTGCTTCACAGGGACACGATCAACATTAGGACCTAGAAGATCATGGACAAGTGACAAAGCATCAAAAACTGGGGGAGATATTAGTAACTTTTAATGCATAACTGGTTTGGGGAAGCGTAAATGAGGAAATAGCACATACATTCTTGAAGATACATCTTTACATTGCTAGTCTGTGCTTTCTTCATTTGAATACAGCTTTAATATATGTATATATTTAATATACATATATTTAATATATGTATATATTTTTAGACAATATTTTCTAAAATTAACCCTTGATTTTTTTTTCCTTGTATACTGTTTGATGATTTATACTCTTACTTCAAGTTTATTTTTGAGTGTATACAAGCACCCATTATTCTGAATCCTTAAAAAAAAAAAATGTCATGACATGATATATTCCTCTTTTAACCATTTTTTTATTTATCCTTAAAAATAATCACATTTTCTGTACTTTTTTTTTTTTTTTCCTATTAATCTTATAATTTAGTATTGAATATCTCACATGTACCTTTTTTCTCCTTTGAATATTTTACTTTTAGGTAATATTGTACTTTTGGGTAAACAACAGTACTTCTGTGACCATTATTACACTTTTTTTTTTTTTTTTTTTTTGTCATTTTGTTAGACATTGGAACAGGCTGCCCAGAGAAGTGGTGGAGTCACCATCCCTGGAAGTCTTTAAAAGACGTTTAGATGTAGAGCTTAGGGATATGGTTTAGTGGGGACTGTTAGTGTTAGGTCAGAGGTTGGACTTGATGATCTTGAGGTCTCTTCCAACCTAGAAATTCTGTGATTCTGTGATTCTGTGATTCTATCTCAGTCCTGTGCATAGCTAGAAAATAAATAAAGAATTCTCTTCTGTTGGTCTCTGTTTAATTTTTCCAAGAAGAAGTTATTGATAACATGTAATTTATTGATTGTATCTTTTATGAATATTTGCCCATATTATGTAAAGTAATTGAAATCTCCTTAACAACTTCTCATCTCCATTAGATAGAGATGGATAATGCCAGATGCCTTAAGACAATGGGAACTTTCACACAGAGCTGAGACACAGGACTTAAGGGTGATCTCTGAGCTTCTACACCAGCAACTGGATATCACACCCTAAGGAAATGTGGGACTAGACACATTTATGTTTAAAAACTTATGCTAGACACCTTTATAATTAAAAACTGAACTGTGCCCTCTGTTTTTTGTTTGTTTGTTTTACAAGACAACCAGGTGATCAGGCCCAGTCAGGCCCAGTCAGCATGGGTTTATGAAAGGCAGGTCCTGCTTGACGAATCTGATCTCTTTCTATGACAAAGTGACGTGCTGGGTGGATGAGGGAAAGGCTGTGGACTTGACTACCTTGACTTCAGTAAGGCTTTTGAAACTGTTTCCCACAACATTCTCCTCAAGAAACTGGCTGCTCATGGCTTGGACTGGCATACGCTTCATTGGGTTAAAAACTGTCTGGATAGCAGGGCCCAAAGAGTTGTGTTGAATGGAGTCAAATCCAGTTGGATACCAGTCACTAGTGGCGTTCCCCAGGGCTTCGTACTAGGGCCAGTCCTCTTTAGTACCTTTATTGATGATCTGGATGAGGGGATCGAGTGCAACCTCAGTAAGTTTGCAGATGACACCAAGTTAGGTGCGTGTGTCGATCTGCTCGAGGGTAAGAAGACTCTGCAGGAGGATCTGGATAAGCTGCACCAATGGGCTGAGGTCAACTGCATGAAGTTCAATAAGGCCAAGTGCCGGGTCCTGCACCTGGGGCGCAATAACCCCAAGCAGAGCTACAGGCTGGGAGAGGAGTGGTTGGAGAGCTGCCAGGCAGAGAAGGACCTGGGAGTGATGGTTGATAGTTGGCTGAATATGAGCCGGCAGTGTGCTCAGGTGTCCAAGAAGGCCAACAGCATCCTGGCTTGTGTAAGAAGCAGTGTAGCCAGCAGGGCTAGGGAAGTGCTTGTCCCCCTGTACTTGGCTCTGGTGAGGCCGCACTTCGAGTACTGTGTTCAGTTTTGGGCCCTTCGCTACAAGAAGGACATTGAGGTGCTTGAGCGAGTCCAGAGAAGGTTGACGAAGCTGTTGAGGGGCCTGGAGAACAAGTCCTGCGAGGAGCAGCTGAGGGAGCTGGGTTTGTTCAGCCTGGAGAAGAGGGGGCTCAGGGGCGACCTTATCGCTCTTTATAAGTACATTAAAGGAGGCTGTAATGAGGTGGGGGTTGGTATATTGTCCCACATGCCTGGTGACAGGATGAGGAGGAATGGGCTAAAGTTGCACCAGGGGTGTTTTAGGTTGGTTATTAGGAAGAACGTCTTTACTGAGAGGGTTGTTAGGCATTGGAATGGGCTGCTCGGGATAGTGGTGGAGTCACCATCCCTGGAGATCTTTAAAAGATGTTTAGATGTAGAGCTTAGGGATATGGTTTAGTGGAGGACTTGTTAGTGTTAGGTCAGAGGTTGGACTAGATGATCTTGAGGTCTCTTCCAACCTAGAAATTCTGTGATTCTGTGATTCTGTGATATATATGTATATGTGTGTGTGTGTTCTCCTTGAGAAGTAATATAAGTCCAATAGAAAATATATTTTGAATTCCTGCATTAGAACAGAAAGCTATATAGGTTTTATAGACTCCCAAAGTGAATATTCTCTTATAAAAGGCCACTCAAAATCTTCTCTCACTGGGAAGGCATCAGATATTAAATCCAATCATTTCATTTTTGAAGAACTTAATGCTTGAAGCAAATCCAAAAATATCTTATAATTCACAGTTCTATTAAAAGCTATATGAAGTCCATGTCAATGTTGACCTACATTTGCAGCAATTAAGAAAAAATACAGTTAACATTAATTTCAATTAAATTTAGCTTGTTTCCTACATATAACAGAAGCCCAATTTATTTATTTATTTGTATGTTTGTTTGTTTGTTTGTTTGTTTATTACTTTGAAGTAAGAGAACGTAAATTATCCAAGTGGGAGAAATACACAATACAGTTGTCACATACAGAAAAAGTCAATTTTCCTGATTATAAAAAGCTTATGGCAAAAGGTAACATTAAAAACACTTCCATTAGGTTTCTAAATTCACTTTTGTCTTTAAAAGTCTGCTTTCATCCTTTGCAATATTTAGGAAGAAGGACAAAAAAAAAAAAAAGCATCCCTTTGATTTGTTTAGGTCAGCTGCCCTGGTGATGTTTCTCTTCTCACTTTTTGCCCACCCCCTAGGAGGGATAGAGAGAGTCCCGATGCTGTGCCAGCATCGCTGCACTGCTCATCAGTAGACACAACACTGATGTGATAACACTGTTGCTCCAGCTACAAGTGCAGAACACAGCACTGTATAGGCTACTGCAGGGAAAGTTAACATTCTAGCCAGACCCAGTACACCCTCCTAGACCTGTTGCTCGTAAAAAGAGAGATCTTGTAGGTGAAGTGGGGATAGATGCCTACCTTGGCCAGAGTGATCATAAGTAGTTGAGTTTAAATCTTTTGCGGTAACAGAAAAAGTACCACCAAAACTTCAGTCCTATATGTGGGGAGAGCAGGCTGCTCAGGGAACTAGTTAGTGAGGTCCCCTGGGAAACTAGTTTTAAAGGCATTGGGGTCCATCAGTGCTGGTCAGTTTTTAAGTACCACCTCCTTAGAGTGCAGGAACAGACAATTCCAAAATGTCAGAAGTCAAACAGGAGGGGCAGAAGACCAACCTGGTTGAGCAGGGGTCTCCTTCAAGAGCTTAGGCAGAAAAAGTGTATGATCACTGGAAGAAAGGTCAGGCAACATGGGAAGGCTACAGTGATGCTGCTCACCTTTTTAGGGAGAGAATTCATGCAGCCAAGGCTCTGTTAGAGTTGAAGCTGTCCAGCAGTGTGGTGGACAACAAAAAAGGCTTTTTAAAATATGTTAACAGCAAAAGCAGGATCAGAGATAACATCAATCTGTTACTTGATGAGCATGGTCACCTAACAAACAGGGTCATAGACAAAGCAGAGACACTTAATGTATTTTTTGCCTCAGTCATCAATGCTGTTGACAGACTCTGGGACCCCAGCTGCCTTGAGTAGGAAGACTGTGACTGTGGGAATGAAAAACTCCTACTCAGCCCTGAACTTGTCCAGGATTTACTGCTCCACCTGGATGCATAAAAGTCCGTGAGACCTGATCAGATTCAGCCCAAGGTATTCAGAGAGCTGGCTGATGTCATCACGGGACCTCTCTTGATTATTTTTCCGTGGTCTTGAGAATCTGGAGAGGTCCTAGTTGACTGAAAGCTATCATATGCAGTCCCAATTTTCAAAAGGACAAGAAAGAAGATCCTGGCAAATACAAGCCTGTCAGTCTTACTTCAGTGACCAGTGAAATTATGGAGGAGAGTCTTTTAGGAGTTATTGAGAAACAACTGAAGGACAATGCAATCATTGGTCAGAGCCAACATGGGTTCACTATAGGAAGGTCATGTCTAACAAACTTAATTTCCTTCTACAATGAGATCACCCAGCTAGATGACCTAAGGAAAGTCAATGTAATCTTTCTGGATTTCAGTAAAGCTTTCAGTACTGTCTCTTACAGTATTCTTTTGGACAAAATGACCAGAATAGAGTTAGATAAAAGCATAGTAAGATGGGTGAACAATTGGCTCATGAATCAGTTCCAGAGCATTCTTTTAAATGGGGTTACATCAGGCTGGCAATGTGTCACAAGTGGGGTTCCCCAGGGCTCCATTTTAGGATCAGTTCTCTTTAATGTTTTCATAAACGATTTGGATGAAAGACTTTAATTTTTTTTTGAGGAAGTTCATGGACAATAACAAATTGGGTGGAGCTGTTGACTCTGTCAAGGGTGGTAAGGCCTCCAGATATATCTGGACAAATTAGAGAGCTGGGCAATCACCAACAATAGCAAGTCCCCGATTCTACACCTGAGAAGCGGCAACCCTGGTTATATGTACAGACTGGGGGATGAGATCTCACCTTGACTACTGTGTGAAGTTTTGGACACCACAGTATAAGAAAGATATATAATTGTTAGGCAGTGTCCAAAGGAGGGCTATGAAGATGGTGAAGAGTCTGAAAGGCAAGACATGTGAGGAGCATCTGAAATCTCCTGGTTTGTTCAGTCCAGAAAAGAGAAGACAGAGGGGAGACTACACAGTCTACAGCTTCCTCACAAAGGAGGTTTCTTCCAACCCAAGCCATGCTGTTTCTATGATTTGATCTTGGATTGTTTACATATTGATTAAGACCAGAAGCAATTTCTTTATCAGAAGTGGAACATACACTTCTAACTTAATATAGACAAAAACAAGCATCATAGAAATGTGTGTTTCTGCCTCAAGATTTTATCCACTTATAATCAACACATAGAATTAAATGCAGTGCAGAATTCTTAGAATCAAGCAGAGAGTACACAGTAGTTGCAGAGAAAAACAATCCAACAATCAAATATACAATAACAAGTTTCTTCCTGTCCAGAAAATAAGTTTAAATTTCAGTGCAAGCAACTTCTTGCAAAAACAATACTCAGGGAGTAGATAATCAAGAATAAGCAGGTCTTCCATCATGAAAGTTATTATTTTGCTAATATGGGGATAGTTTAATCCTTTTTAGCTATATTGCCTTCCTAAACCTGTAGCTGTTCTTTCACTGGTATATTAGATACACAGTAAGATTTAGCAATACTAGAAAAAAGGTGCTCAAAATCAGCAGTCTTTCACAGTATGGTTCTATGGTGTATTGAGACATGTCTCTGGCATTTGGCAGAAGTTTAAATGCATGTTACTGCTATCTGTAATGTTCCAGGAACTGCTTGGAAACTACAGGTGACATCCTGGGGATGGCAATAATAAATAAGCTCACATAAACCCATGATGCTGTTTTCAGTGTGTTGATGTTTTCAAGAAAATATATAAAAAAAAAAAAAAAAAAAAAAAAAGAGGTTTTATTATCTTGTTTGTTTGTTTTACTGAGATAAACTTGTTTACACACAGGCTTTCCAAATATCAATCACTAAATAGCTAACATTAAAATGAGACTGAGGTTATTTATAAAGCTTTATTGTTAGTTTTGCATAGTGCTCTCTTTTGAGTTGCAGCATGTTTTTAGTACAAAAAGAAGTGTTAAACATATTGTTTCACATAATTAAAAAACAAAAAAAGATGTGAACTTTATAGGTTGACTTCATCAGTTTTAAACTAGAAACAAATGCAAAAAAATAAGTACACTTTTTTTTTTTTTTTAATATTCTTTAAAAGCAATTTTCACCCAACCTGAGATATTTGGATAAACATGTGGGGAAAAAAAAAAAAAAAAAAAAAAAAAGAAACAAAGTTGGTAAAATGGTAAAATTAGAACATTTCTTTTTAGCTGCTGCTCTTCGAACAGCTGTTTATTGAGTAGTGAAATACTAGTGAATTAAAATGAATTTTAGACAGCCTCTCAGTGAAGAATCATTTTGTCATATTCAGTCTGAACTTCCTCTAACACAGCTTCATCATCACCAGAGAGAAGAGATTAGTGCTTTCCCCTCTTTTCCTCCCTGTGAGGAAGCTCTAAACCACTATGATATCTCCCTTCAGTCTCCTCTTTTCTAGGCTGAACAAGCCAAATGACTTCATCTGCTCCTTATGTGTCTCCCCTCTAAACCCTTCACCATCTTTATAGCCCTCCTGCAGACACTCTCTAATAATTTTATGTCCTTTTTATATTGTGGTGCCCAAAGCTGCACACAGTACTCAAGGTGAGACTACACCAGCACAGAGCAGAGCAGAACAATCACTTCCCTCATCTAGCAATGCCATGCATGTTGCACCCCAGGATGTAGTTGGCACTTTAGGCTGACAGGGCACTCTGTGAGTTGATTCATTCAACTTGCCAACAACCAGAATCCACAGATTCCTTTCTGTGGAGCTGCTCTCCAGCATCTTGTCCCCCAGTCTGTACATAAATCAAGGGTTGCCCCACCCCAGTTGCAGATTCTGTCATTTGCTCTTGTTGAACTTCATGAAGTTGATGATTGCTCATCCCTGTAATTTGTCAATTTTTTTCTGCAAGGCCTCTCTACCTTTGAGGGAGTCGGGCTCCTCCCGTATGGACTTGATATTTACATTTAAGCTAGTCTCCATCAGCTTTTTTTATAGGCAATGGAGAGAAACATGATCTACTATATGAATCTGACTATATGAATGGTATACTATATGATATATGACTAGGTAGAGTTTGGATGAGATGAGCTGCATTCTAGATGTCTATGACCATTACCTAAAAAGAAATTAAGTAAAAGGAAAATAAGCTAATAGCTAACAAAAGTGTTAAGGTTAAAGGATTTTCATAGATTTCCTCCTTAACTTGAAGGAAATAGAGAAAATGTTAGGGATAGCACTATGTATCTGAAAATAAAAACAGAAACAAACAGTAGCAAACAGAAACAAAATAAAGAATAATTACTCTGACTTAATAGTAAATATCACTGTTTAAGGAAAAACTAAGGTCATATTCAGAAATGCATCGCCCTTTATTAAAAGAAGCTAACCCTCTAACATTTCCTGCAGTTTCTATTAGAGAGCTTCTCTGAGACCTAGGAAGAAGTGGAGGATTTTTATTTTTTCCATTATAAAAAGTCTGTGACAAAAATGAATAGCATGTTAATTATGGTGTATAGAAGGACGGCAGATGTATATTTCACACGTTCCTTCTACAGTCTCAGTTTAAGTCCATAGTTTGCATTAATCACTTCAGACACTATAGCAATATATTCATGAATACTTTGGATGGGAAGCCATATTTCAGGTTCATTGGTTCTGAAGCTTACTTGCAAGTATAAAAATAACATAAAAATAGTGTTCTATCAATGTTTTTCTGGAGATAGTAACTCTAAGGCTTTTAAGTCCATCTCATCATTTACTACCTACCTACTCCTTGAACCATCAACCATATAAATGAACCTAGTGACAAATGTACTGCCTATAATTCTATGGGGAAAGGGAAGTTTATCTGCAAGGATGCCCCCTAATCATCTCACACATAATGGTAAAAAAATAAAATCATTCACTTAGGTATGTACTTTCATATTCACTTAGGGATGTACTTCTCTCGGTGATGCTCTAACAGCTAGGAAGAAAAATCTGCCTCAGAAAATCTATCCTTCAGATATCATTTAATGAACTTTTAGAATGCTTTAAATGCTCTAAGTGCTGTTGAAATATTTTTGTCTATAAAATCCATCTGTGTAAAAAAAAATAGCAACACTTAAGGGCTAACAGGAAAATGTTAATTTTCAGTCCTACTCTTTACTGCATCTCCATACGCCATAAAAATGTAAAAAATAAGTATTGTGACTGTCAAAAAATAGCTATTCATTTATTAAATTAAATAAACATGATTCTGTTAAAAATAGTTTTGTAATTCTTTGAAAGAATTCATCTTTCTATAAGGTAAGAAAAAAAATTCAAAATACAGTTTAATTCCTGGTACAAAAAAAAGACAGGGATCTCCTGGAAAGTGTCCAGCAGAGGGCCACAAAGATGATACAGAGCCTGAAGCCATCTCCTGTGAGGAAAGTCTGAGAGACCTGGGTCTGTTCAGTCTTGAGAAAAGAAGACAAAGAGGGGATCTTATCAATGTGTATAAATACCTGAGGTGAGGGAGACAGAGGGATTTGGCCCACCTCTTTTCAGTGGTCTGTGCGGGGGACAGGACAAGGAGCAATGACCACAGAATGGATCACAGGAAGTTCTGCACCAACATGTGAAAGAGCTTCTTCACAGTGAGGGTGACGGTGCACTGGAACAGGCTGCCCAGGGACATTGTGGAGTCTCCTTCTCTGGAGATATTCAAGACCCATCTGGACACCTACTTGTGCAACCTGCTCTAGGAAACCTGCTCTGGAAGGGGGATTGGACCCAATGATCTTTTGAGGTCTCTTCCAACCCCTACAATTATGTGATTCTGTGTTTTTGTGATTAATAAAAATAATATAAATATAAAATTCAATTGATTCAATGCATTTTTTATCTTCGATATGTTGTCAACATCATATTTCCAACATATTTTCACTCTGATTCATAACCACTTACAAGAAAACATTAAGAGTTCTCATAAACTGTGAGAAAACAGATTTTCATCCACCACTCAAAACTATTTATTTTTGGCTCACAATCTAAGTGGAAATACAAATTCAGAAAAAATAGATATTCAAAGCAGTTGAAGAAGAAGAAGAAGAAGAAGAAGAAGAAGAAGAAGAAGAAGAAGAAGAAGAAGAAGAAGAAGAAGAAGAAGAAGAAGAAGAAGAAGAAGAAGAAGAAATAATGTGAATTTTTAAACATTTGAAATTTTACAGGCTTTCAAATATATAGTTTATTTTCATATTCTTTTTTATTTTCTCCTTTTCCTGGAAGGGAAAGAAATGGAAAGCCAAATAGAAAGAAATCTCACCAAACAGACTTCTGAATTATTTTACTTTTTAAAAGCAAACCATAAATCTAAAACCAAGAAATATAAATGCATGTGAAAGAAATCCATATAAAGATATTACAGTATTAATACAGATGATCTCAATTCAATTCGATCATACTTCAGACATGTATGGCAAACTATGACATACATCTTTATGCTTGTTCCTCCTGGCATATCCAAAATAACTTGCAAACTAAATGTGGCACATATTAAACATTCTCCATAATCCTAGTACTATAGTGGTTAAAGTTCATACCTAGGATATTATACACTGGAGTCCTAGCCTGACAAAAATTGGACTTTGGAAGCCAGAAGAATGTTTATATGGTTGGATAAGAACCAGCTGTGACTGAATAAGGTGAAAAGAGGAGAACAAAAGAGAGGCCCCAGGTGTGAAAAAGAGCGAGACTACAGAAAAAAGGTTAATAATCTTTTGAAAGCATGTTTGTGAAGGCCTGATTGTGAAAGCCTAGACTAGTGTCATACGTTAGACAATTAGTTACCTATTGTGAATTTGATGTGACACTATTTTTCATTTGCATTCTTCTTAATAAGAATTTCACTTATAACTACTGTAACAACTGTCTGTATTGGAAGATACATCTATACCTGACTGCTTTCTGTCTCATTTAATTGCTCTAGTTGACTGGTTTTGGTGCTGTATTATTTTTAACTGGGATAGAGTTAATTTTGTTCATAGTAGTTTGTATGGTGCTATGTTTTATATTTGTGATGAGAATAGTGTTTATAACACATTGATGTTTCAATTATAGTTGAACAGTGTTTACACAGAGTCTTTTCTGCTTCTCATGTTGCCTTGCCTGCACGAAGCTGGGAGGTGACATAGTTTGGACAGCTGATCCAAACTGACCAAAGAAATATTCCATACCATGTGAAGTCATGCTCAGCAATAAAAACTGGATAAAAGAAGGAGGTACTCTTCAAACTGATGCCATTTAACATACTATCAATAAGCAACTTTACCACTATGAATGCAGCTGAAAATATAACACTTATTAAAGAACTCTCTTGACAGTTTATATTTTTGTTACTTCTGTGCAAACAGAGAAAATCTACCCCCTCCAAAAAAAAAAAAAAAAAAAAAGAGAGAGAGAGAGAGAAAAGTTCTCCTTTGAAATGTCGTCTTTTCTAAGAAAAATTAAAATTAGATATCTTATAAAGAAACACATCTTTAAATTACTTCTGTTCTTTCTCTTGAACTATAATTATCAAAGGATTGCCATGAAAATGCTAAAGGCTATAATTAATATTGTTCTTTTTCTTGCATGAAACAATGAAACATTTAAATACAGTGCATTATTTCATTGATCTCCCTGTAGACAAAGTCATGCCAATCTTTTTTTTTTTTTTTTTTTCCCCATAGGAAACAAGTTTTCTACGCAATTTCCCCTCCTTATAATTTTTAAGAGTATGTACTTTTACTGTTTCCAGAATGTTCAGAACTACTTTCATAATCACAATGAGATGGAAGACATGAAGATGGCAATCATGTTAACATTTTTCTTTACATTTCTTTTTTTTTTTTTTTTTTTTAAATCATGATTAATAATTATTTTCTGATTCTCTTTGTACTGATTTAATGCATAAAAAAGGCTGGTAGAGGGTATCAAAGATTTTCTTTACAGCAGCTTCAGTCCTCTAAGAATATGGAACCAAATGAAGTAGTTGATTTGCTACTCAAAGTATCTTTGTTGTTTGTTTGTTTCCTTTTTCACAGTTAAAGCAGAAATAAATCATTTATTAAAAAAATAACAATAAAAAAGTAAGAATATTTTCAGATCAGTTTTGCTTATCCATAAGACCTTCCCCTTTGTTGTAATAAAGAATTAAATAATAAAGACTTATATAAAGATTAAGAAACTCTTAAGGACAGTGTTCTTTTGTTTGTTTGTTGGAGGAGAGGGGAGGGGAAAGGAGGAGAGAGGAGAGCAGGTTGTAACAGAATATCTGCTTATTTAATTCTAAATCTTTGTAATAAACCAGTGTTTTCTCTTATTTGTTTATTTCAAGATAAACTTTTCTTTCACTATATTTTAATCCCTGCTTAATATATTTTACAGTGTTTGTGTGTGTGTGTATAAGTGTGTCATAGATACACCTGAACTTATCTGAAACACTGAAAACTTAGAAAAAGCTATTGCTGAGTATAAAAGGAGGAGAAACATCAGGCTAAAATAAATAAATAAATGATTTATCTTCATCTAAAATTTGCAAAAGAAAAATATAAATGAGTGTTTCAGAATTCTTTGTTATGTAGTAGTTTCACTGATGATTCACCTGAAAGTAGAGGACATTATACGTGTGTCAGTTTATAAATAAATATATACAATAAATGTATACAATAAATGTATACAATCACACATATAAGTGCTTAAATTTAAAAATAATTTGTCATCTATTACTTAAGCAGAAGGGATTAGGGGTCTTTGTTTATTTGTTTTTCATTATAACCACCACCACCAACAACAACAACAAAAAAAACACAGTAATTTATTCATTTTTTTTACAACTCAAGAACTCAAAGCTTGCTAATCCAGTAAATTTCAGTTATGAGTATAAAGGTTTAGTGAAGTATTGTGCAGTTCACAAAATCATTTTTCTTAAGAGTTTTATTACAGACTGAATTAATTACTCATAACTTCATAATTTTTCTTTCTACTGCAATTCACAGAAGTTAGAGAGACAAATTGAAAGAGCACTGCTGAAATAAATATATATAATAAATAAATAAGTACCACCAGCACCAGGGTGTGCCCTATGGACTTGACACTGATGTTAGATAGACAAACATGCATTGCTGAGCATTTTGTTAAAACATCCACTACACTCTACACACACAGTCTAACATCGTAAGTAAGCTTTTAGTGTGGTGTCCTTATTTTATCTTTTTTGGTTTTTTTGTTTGTTTATTTATTTATTGGTGAAAATTATAGTTTCAAATCTTACGTACCTGAAAAAAAAATACTATAAATTATAAATGTGGAAAGCAATCAGCCTTCTTTAGGAAGTTGATGAATTATTTTAACATAAATTATGTTCTTGAAATGCAGCTCCCACTATCTTCTGTTTTTAACTTATGCAAATGACAATGTTAAATAATTGTGTACAACCTTACCAAGACTTTGTATAAACACACGATCATTTTAGAATTAGTAGTGCATGACTTTCATACTTGCAAATTCTTATTCTCTTTTGGTTTATTTTTCCACTCAAGAAATAAAGAATTTACACTTCTTTTTTTTTTTTTTTTCCTTTTTTTTTTTTTTTTTAATGTTATGTTAACATCCTTGTAAAATTAAATAAATGAGAAAACAAACAAACAAACATTAAAACTCAGGACAAGGTTATTATTTAAAAAATAAATAAATAAATAAAAAATAAAAACAAAAAAACAGGCCCTATGCAAGAACAAATTCCAATCTGTTTGATTAGTTTACTATAAATATTTTCTTAGACAATCAGAATGGACAACTTTATTAAAATTCAATTTCTTTTTCAGTTTGCTGTTATACATTTCTAGATTGATATTCTTAGAGTGTTAGTTGAAATTCGTCATTGATATGCATAGGCACTCTGACCTTGGGATGGTAATCGGAACACAAACATTTATCTCTGCCTTGTCACTGCTTTAGCTTGTGTCTTATGATCAAATCCCTTAGATGGGTGGATATCCATCACTTTGCTGCCATTGGCCTGACTTGATTTATGGATGGAATCTAGATGCAATAGTTATTTTGAACAGTTTAATGCTTCATAAAATAGAGCAAGAAATTTCATAATACTCCTGTGCTCTGGTAACTACAACTATTAAATATTTCTCAGTACAATTTATCATACTGTGGATTAATACAAACATTGACTGCTCTTCTCTTTTCCCATTGCTTAAGGCTTGTATTAGCCAGTAAGATGCCATGAAGTATCAGTATGCCTGAGGGAGAAAAGAATATAAGTAAAATGCAAAGATTGTTTGACAATATTGCAAGTGAATTTTATTCATGTTGTTATGCTTTGGGAGTTGTGAATTTTTATCACTGACTGTTTTGTAACATTCTACCCAGCCAAGTGAAGAGATTTAAACCATTTGGTTTTCAGTAAAGCGGAAACATATTACAATGGAAGAGAGCTAAAAATATATTTGAATATGAAGGATGGTGAATTTATTTCTACCCATATTAGACAGGATCAAAAGGAAACCATTTTAATTAATATAAATATTAATTAATATAAAATTATATCTCTGTATTTATCTTCCTCCAAGGAAAAGAGAAAAGGAAAAATAAAATAGATATTATTAAAGCAACCTTTTCCTTTAAATAAATAGTATCAAGACAAACATAATGACTCATTTTGCTATTTCATCTTTGTTTAGGTGTATAGTTTACCTACAAGTTATGAAAAAATGTTTTTTTTTTAATATTTAAGGTGTTTGAAAGTCCAAACTATAAGGTGAAAAGAAAGAACATCTAATGAATTATGTAGTTAATGGTCCTTTTGTAATAGATAAAATAGTCAACAGAGTTGTTTGTGTGGATATGTTAGTTTAATTTGCTTATATATTTGTTGTTTTTTGTTTGTTTGTTTGTTTTTCATTTTAAGGTAGATTTCTAATTTTCTTATTAGTGGTCCCCTACACCCCACTCCAGATTTAATAACTGTTAGAATTTGTATGTTTTGATAGAATGAAATAGGAGAAGGAATTTATATTAAAATCCTCATGGGATGAATACCTCTGTCTGCATAAAATTTTAGGATAGCATGATGATTAAGACTCAGGATGTCTCTAGTCCAACATCCTGTTCAAAGTAAAGTCAACTGTGTGCTCAGACCAACATGTTCTGGACTATACTTAGTATGATCTTGAAAGACTTTGTGCTAGGTCTGGCTGGGATAGAGTTAACTTTCCCTGTAGCAGCCCATATAGTGATGTGCTCTGCACTTGTAACTAGAACAGCATTGGTATCACACCAGTGTTGTGTCTTTTGCTACACAACACTGGCACCACATCAGGACTCCCTCCAAGCCCCCAAGAGCCAGCAGGCTGGGGGTGGGCACATGATGAAGAGGGGATATCACCAGGGCATCTGACCTAAACCAACCACAGGGATATTCCATGCCATATGATAGCATGGAATATCCCTTCACCCATCACCCATCAATATGGTGATGGGTGCCATTAATGGCACCCATCACCCATCAGTAAAATGTGGGAAGGGAAAGGAGGGCTCTCATTTTAGAAGCATCTGTCATCTCAAACATCTGCTATGTGTATTGAGGCCCTGTTTACCAGAACGTGGCCGAACATGGCTCATTGATGAGAAGTAGAGAGTAACTGCTTTTTCTCTCTCTGTGCTTTTTTTTTTTTTTTTTTTTTCTTCTCCCTTTTCCTTTTAATTAAATCTCAAACCTTGAGCTCTTTCTGTCACATTTTCTTCCCCTTCCTCTTTGAGGAGGGGAGTGAGAGGGTGGCCATGGTGGAAAGTGGCTGCCCACCTGAGTAAAACCACCACAACCTTCCAGGATGGAAACAGTACAACCTATCTTGGCAACTTTTAATTTTCATTTAATTCTACATATTTTGGTTGGTCACAATTATTAAACGTGCACTATGAACATAGACATTCAAATCTGACTGAGAAGTACAAAGTGACTGTTTATAGAGGTTATATTTCAACTAACCTTCATAGGTATATTTTCAGTTTGTATAATTCCAAAGAATCATATGTTGAAGTATAAAGATCCATTAGAGCCTTTCTATGAGCTTCCAGTGCTAGTTAGAAAGTCATTTAAAGGAAACAAGTGAAAATCATGCATGTCAATATCCTTGTTTTGTAGCTTAATTACTTACCTGCAGAGTGAAGCTGACATATTCAAAAGTCTGCCTTACTTTCTGATCCAGGCTTCCCAAAGGTCAAGGAATTCTAAGGGTTAACATTTTTAATATTTCCCTAGGAAATATAATAAAAACGATCTTTGAAAACAAACAAACAAACAAACAAAAAGAAAAAACAACAACAACAAAACAACAACAACAACAACAACAAAAAACTATTGTTTTGGAAAAAAAAAAAAGGTAGAGGAAACTCTTCATGTTGGTTTACAGTGGTAAATTTGCAGCATATTTTTTGTTCTTTCATTTTTAGACAGCTATAATTTTCTACTAGCACTTCAAAAACAAATGAACAAAAAGAGTGCATAATTTGTTTTTCTTTAAAAACCTTACTAATAGAATCATTAAATCATTGAATTATAGAGGTTGTAGGGGAGTCACCTAGTCCAACTTTCTGCTCAACATAGGTCCAACAAGAACAGGTTGTTCAGGGCCTTGTCCACTGAGTTTTGAATATCTCTGAGGTTGGAAAGTCCTGGGCAACCTGTTCAAGTGTTTTTAACCAACTCTGTTGTTTAATTGTTTTTATTGAGTAAAAATGTCTACTGCTCCAAGCTGTGCCTGTTGCTTCTTGTTGCACAACTAAGGAGCATATGGATCCATCCTTACTATGCCCTCCATTAAGTGCTTGAAGACACTAAAAAATCTTTCCTTAGCCTCATGAACAAAATCTAGTTTTCCTTTTCCTCACATGGTCTGTGCTAGAATCCTGTCTTTCTTGTACTGAGAAACAAAAAGCTGGACATGGTCTCACTTTTTTTTTTTTTTTATGTGGTCTCACTGTTGACCAATGGCAGGAAAAAAATTACTTCCCTGAGCCTCCTGGCTAGAGTCAAACAGCTGGGTGACCTTCACTGAACACTGCTGACTCTTACTCACTGTCCATCAGATCCTCAAAGTCTTTTCTGCAAAAAGCAGCAGAGGCTTTCTTGTCCGTCATCCTGAACCCTGTAAGTGCTGTCTGGGGTTATTTCATTCCAGATGCAAGACTTTGTACTTGCTTTTGTTGAACTTCATTAGATTCCTGTCAGCCCTTTTCTCTAGTTTCTCAGAATCCCTCTATCACCCTCATTCAGCACATTGTCCATTTACCTTATTACAAAGTGTTTACAAACCTGCTGAGAGGGCACTCTATGCCTTCATCCAGGTTGCTAAGAAATACATTAAATGGTACTGTCCCTAGTATTGATCCCATGAGAGGTACCACAAATAACCAGATGTCAGCCGGATTTCCTACACCAGTGTCATGATCCAAGAAAAAGGGGAGGTTATCCAGCCCTTGGGTATATAGAGATCAAAACAGTGAGTTTATAGGGTTCTTTTTTTACACAGAGGCATGGAGGCTCTGCTTACTAAAGATTTCTATATATTGCAAATCAATATATATCGCCACTATCAAGAACACTGTGATAGAAAAGCAATCTCCAAAGAGGCCAACCACCAAAGGAGTTCAAAAATCAATCTGAGAAGAGACTGACCACCCCTAGAAATGGGCCTAGAAGTGGAACCAAAGTAACAGACAGAGTGTTACTTTGAAGTTGATTCACATCAAGTCTGTGGAGTGTTGTAGAATTTAGTGTTTGGTATTGTAGCATGGTGGAGTTAATCCGACATTTCAGTAAGGCTTGTTTAAGGAGGGAACTGAAACAAAAAGAAATAATAGAAAGAAATGAGTATGTGCAGCATGGGAGGTTTCTCAAAGAAAGAAGTTCCATCTTGAGTAAAAATCAAGATTTCTTTATCTCATTGAGACACAAGAGTGAGTAGAACACCACCACTTAGATAAATAATGAGAGCTATTAATTTCAGTCTTCTTCCTGATACAACCAATAGATGATGTTTTTTATTTATCTCGATTTTCTTGAAATGTAATTTTATTCATCACATTGATTCTCACTTACTCAAACAATAAGTTGTTCCTCAGTTTCTTGTTTAATTCTTATCAATGGTATTTTCAGGATTCCTCTCGTAGGTATTCAGCTACACTTCAGTGATGTCCTTGGTTTCTAGGCCAAGTGCCTAAGCTGAGGACAAAGTTCTAATGCCTGGTTTCCAGGCTGAGTTTTCACACGGGCAGACATTTTCTCTTGTCTGTGGTTAGCAGTCATTTTATGTCAGAAACATTTTCTCTTGTCTGTGGTTAGCAGTCATTTTATGTGAGAAACTTTTCTTGTTACAGTCAGTTTTTGTCTATACTAATCCTATTAACCTGATGACAATTTTTCAAAATAGATACACCACTCAATTTTTCACCAATCTTATTGTCTATTTCTCCGGCCCATATCCATTTTGGCTCTAAGAAGACTAATGGGATTATGAAAAAATACGTAAAAGTCTTTGCTGAACTCAAGGTAAATGAAACAATGAGTATAAAACACAAATTATGTAACAGTAAAATGAAGGGATTGCTGAAATTGCTAAATTGTTGTATCAGCCTTGCAGAATAAGACTCAGCTCTAGCCACAAAATCATAGAATCACAGAACTGAAGGGGTTGGAAGGGACCTTGAAAGTTCATCAGGTCCAACCCCCCTGCCAAAGCAGGTTCCTCAGAGCAGGCCGCCCAGGTAGGCATCCAGACGGGCCTTGAATATCTCCCGAGAAGGGGACTCCACAACCTTCCTGGGCAGCCTGTTCCACTGCTTTGTCACCCTCACTGTGAAGAAGTTCTTTGGCATGCTGGTGCGGAACTTCCTGTGCTCTATCTTGTGACTATTACTCCTCGTACTATCCCTGCAAACCACTGAAAAGAGGTTGGCCAAATCCCTCTATCTCCCACACCTCAGGTATCTATACACATTGATGAGATCCCCTCTCAGTCTTCTTTTCTCCAGACTGAACAGACCCAGGTCTCTCAGCCTTTCCTCATAGGGAAGATGCTCCAGGCCCCATATCATCTTTGTGGCCCTCCACTGGACTCTTCCCAGATGATCCCTGTCTTTTTTGTACCGGGGAGCCCAGAACTGGACACAGCACTCCAGGTGAGGCCTGTCCAGGGCAAATCAAGGCTGAAGAAGGAACACAGTGCCCAAAGTAGAACTTAAACAATTAAATTAGCTGAGTTAGTAAGAAAGCAAAATTGTTGAAGCAGATAAACAATGACAGAGCATGAGCAAAAATGGAAAGGAGAAAGTACAAGGTGAAGATGACAAGCCCTCATCAGAGATACCCCAAAGTGCGACCATTAGAGGGTGCTGTGCGTGCAAAAGTAGTGGAGGGACAATATGATAATTAGTTCTGATAAACCATTAACAAAAACACTTCCCTTATTGGAAATTGCATTAATATGTATATCATTGTACCATAAAAAAGTCTTGCTTAAGTGTACGTGTTTGGTGGAATTATCCCCCATGTAGCCAGTGCTGTTAATAAAGAATACCTACTTTCTAATTCTCCAAAGCAAGTCTTGGAAAGTTACATCAATTTTTGCATTTCATAAATAACATACACTTTTTGTCTAACTGAGCTAGATGTTTCACTGCAGCAGGCAAGCTGCTTAATTAAGCTCAATTTGCCCTTGGAAAATACTTTCTGGCCAATCACATTCTTCTTTTTCACATGATCTGAAATGACTTCCAATATTTTATCCATAATCTTCACAGGACCTGATCTTAAATTACTTCACTTTCTTGATTAGAGAGTGTCTAGCAGGCAAATACCATAACATCATTTGTGCTGGTCTATCCTCTGACCCTTATCCATGAGTCTTCTACTGATTCATTACCTTTCCAACAAAGATCTAGGCATATCAGCCAGCCAACTGTATGAAGGTAAACAAAGCCAAGTGCTGGGTCCTGCACCTGGGGCACAACAACCCCAAGCAGCGCTACAGCCTGGGAGATGGGTGGTTGGAAAGCTGCCTGGTGGAGAAGGACCTGGTAGTATTGGTTGATAGTTGGCTGAATATGAGCCAGCAGTGTGCTCAGGTGGCCAAGAAGGCCAACAGCATCCTGGCTTGTATAAGAAACAGTGTGTCCAGCAGGTCTAGGGAAGTGCTTGTCCCCCTGTACTTGGCTCTGGTGAGGCCGCACCTCGAATACTGTGTTCAGTTTTGGGCCCCTCACTACAAGAAGGACATTGAGGTGCTCAAATGAGTCCAGAGAATGGCAATGAAGCTGGTGAGGGGTCTGAAGAAATAATCTTACAAGGAGTGGCTGGGGGAGCTGGGATTGCTCAGTCTGGAAAAGAGGAGGCTCAGGGGCAACCTTATCACACTCTCCAGGTACCTTAAAGGAGGCTGTAGCGAGGTGGAGGTTGATCTATTCTCCCACATGCCTGGTGACAGGATGAGAGGGAATGGACTAAAGTTGCACCAGGGGAGGTTTAGGTTGGATATTAAGAAAGAACTTCTTTACTGAAAGGACTGTTAAGCATTGGAATAGGCTGCCCAGGGAAGTGGTTCTGTCACCTTCCCTGGAGGTCTTTAAAAGCTTAAAGTTTAGCTGTAGAGCTTAGTGATATGATTTAGTGGAGGACTTGTTAGTGTTAGGTAAGAGGTTGGACCAGGTGATTTTGGAGGTCTCTTCCAACCAAGATGATTCTGTTTTTCAGTTATCCATTGTTGCAGATTAAATCATACATTCAAAAGACAGAAACAACAATGTATTTATTGATATAATGTAGTGATCTAACAAAGCTTAATCGTAAATAGAACAGTGATTCAAGATTGAAAGGTACATTTATTTACTGCATAGAGGACAGGGTAAGTCAGATGCATTGGGGATACCCTCCCACTGAGTCACAAATTTCAGAGTGGTCCCCCTTGTTTACTAAACTTCTTGCACTGAACAGGTAAAGAGCTTGGGTTCTGGCTGAATTCAGCCCCAGATTTGGTTAATGGTTTATGTCTAAGAATTACATGGGCACAGTCAATCCAAGATAAATTTTAACAAAGATTGCAATGCTTCTGTTGCAGCAAGGACTCTCTTGTAAGGAGTAAGGGATCTTTGCATCAGGTGTGACTTTGAGAGGCATCCCTACTCAAGGGGATATCCTGTCATGCAGATAGCTACCATGCAGAAGAGCTCTGTGTGCTCTTGGCCTGATGGACTACCAGTCATATTATTTTTGCTTTTTTGGGGGGTGTTTTTTGTTTGGTTGGTTGGTTGGTTTTGTTTTGCTTTTTTGCTTTGATTGGTGCATATTCCATTGGCCTTCATCTGCTGAGAAAGATGTCTGTCTGTCAGTTTTTCCAGCACACAGATTGAGCTAAAATTATGGTCACTACTTGCATGAGCAAGTCCTCAGGTGTAACAGGTACGTTGTTTCACTATCTGTCTGAGGAAAGCCTCAGGTGCAACAGTCTGTGTTTAAGCAAGGCAACAGCCAGATCAAAGACATGAAGTGGCAGGAAGGGAGTATACTGTCACACACCACGCCAAGCCTATAGTTATTTTACTTTTCACAGAAATGGTGGTATTGTTAACTCTTTACTTCTGTATCATAAATATGCATAATATTATATTAATATTTTTGTTTTTAGAGATCCACAGCAAGTGAGATATTGCCATCTACAGCATCCAGATTTATCACAACATATTGTTATTAGTCATGTACTAATATATATGTTTTGGTTGGATGAAATTATTTGTCTTATTATGTACCAAGCCTTTATATATTATATGATTATAATTAATAGACACATTAATATTAGAGTTAGTAAGATCAAAACTGGGTGAAGCATGAACTACTGTAAGTGACTGTCCAAAAAGGGTGCCCCATCAATGGTGTTCTTCATCAGTGGCAGTTTTACTCAACTGGGCAGTTGACAAAACAGACAAAACAGACTCAGCATAGGGGGATTAATGCATTTTATTACCTATTACTAACAAGCTAGGGCACTGAGAAACTCAAAATAAACTAAAAACACCTTCCCCCATCCACCATTTTCTACGTCCTCCCTCTGAGTGGAAGAGGAGAAACAGGAATGGGAGTTGCAGTCAGTCCATAATGCTTTGTTTCCACTGTTACTTCATGGTCACTCTCTTCCTGTGGAGTATCTCCCACGGGATACAGTCCTTCCCAAACTGATCCAGCATGGACTTCCCACAGGCAGCATCTCTTCAATAACTTCTCCTAATATGTGTCTGTACCACTGGACCAAACTGTTCCAACATGGGTCCCTCACAGGCAGCAGTTACTGCCAGATCACTTGCTCTCACGTGGACTCCTCTCCAGGGGCTACAGGTCCAGCCCGGAACCTGCTTCACAGGCCACAGCCTCCTTCAGGTCAGATCCACCTGCTCCCATGGACTCCTCCACAGGCTACAGTGTGGAAATCTGCTCCGCTGTGGTAAACTATGGGCTACAGTGGGACAGCCTGCTCCACCGTGGGCATCTTCACAGGCCATAGGGTAACTTCTGCTCCAGAACCTTCAGCACCTCCTCCCCCTCTCTCTTCTCTGACCTTGATGTCTTGGTGTTTGCAGGGTTGCTTCTCATTCCTTGCTTTTCCAGCTGCTGTTGTGCAGCAGTTTGTTTGCTTGTTTGTTTGTTTTATTTTTCCTTTCTTAAATCTGCTCTCACATAGGTGTAAACAACCAGGTGCCTTTGGAGCCAGCCGAAACTGGCTCTTATCTAACATGTGGAAACTTCTGAGTTCTTCTCACAGAGGCCAACCTTGAAGTCCCCTGCTACCAAAACCTTGCCACATAAAGACAATACACTATCCTAAGTGTAGTAGATAGTGTTTGGTTGCTTAGTAATGGTTGCTTAGTAATAGTTTTTTGAGTGGTTGCTTAGTAATAGGTTTTTGATTGCATAGTAATGTTTTCTATGAATATAAAATCACAAAAGGTTCTCATACAAGAACATCCTTTTCCAATATACACAAGTACAGTTTCAGGGGTTTAATCGGGATGTAGTTCAAAATGACAGATATTTTGTTCAGTATCAATATAAATGTCTTTGGCTTTGATGTTACTACTCTTGCATATAAATCCTTGTTCCCAAGCAATGCATGCATTAACATCAACAGTTTGTCATTTGTCTTTATTTTGTTGGGCCCACACTATGTTCTAACACACAAAGTATGTAGTCTTATACTGGGAAAACAAGGAAATCTTGAAGAAAACAGGGAGACTGGTAGACTTGAGCTAGCAGAACTAAGGCAGATAAGGGATGAAAGGTAAAAAACAAGGAGAAAAACAGCTGAAGGAAGTTCCAGACTGACCTATGGTAACTTCTTTCTCATTAAGGGTCATTAACATATTAAAAACATATCTATCAAAATGCTAATGTATGAAAATGTGAGATTTGGTGGTTCTCTGTAATGTGCAAATTCAATAGAGATAAATTACGTGAGCTGAAACAGCCAATTAGAAAAAGACAGAGAGATAGTTTGGTGAGTTTGCTGTGTATAAATAATGGCAATTCAAGACAGAGGTGTGCTTGCTTTGCAAAGGTCACCTAGCAACTGATCATGCAGTTTTACATAATTAATTAAAAGACCTTTGTGTGGATTCCGACTCTGTATGCTTATTGGCAAGGCACACCAGACATGAATATATGGATAATAAATTCCACAGTGATATAATCCTAGCACAATGATTGTGTATATAGTAGTTCCCAAAGCATTGCATATCTTTAAGACAAATGCTGTGATCTTGTGATATATGGAGTAATAATTCATGTCAATAAGTTGTTTGATATTAATAAAGAAGGGGGAGATGTGGGAGTGTGGCCACGGGGGTCGACAAGCACCGTGGTTGATGGTAACATCACACTCTTAACTATGAGGCCATCAAGAATGTAAAAGAGTTTAGAGGGAATAAAGAAGGGTGAGTCAGGAGACACCATGCAGTCTTGGGTTTCTTGTTCTCCAGCCGTTAAGGCATGGAAGTTTCTGGGTGTTCGCCTTTACTGTTATTTGCAAAGTTGTTTGACCAATGAAAAGTTGTTTTGAAAAGAACTGCTGTGGGGAGAAGGGTATAAGAGGGGAGCCTGCCCTCAAGATAAAAAAAAGGCAACACGATGAAGTTATGTCATCAATAAAGAAGCAGGAAAGAGGAATTAAAAGGAACAGGCTAGCAGAATGGAGACCAAGACAGGAACAGGCACATTGATTGCCTCATGAAGACAGGTTCGGCCAAACTCAGCAAACCGCTCAGAGAAGCTCGTACAGAAGATTGCTGTACATAGGTGCACTGGAACTGGAGAGAAGCTCGAGCTGAGAGAAGTGGACCCGTGCACACAACTGCCTCTCGCTGGTAAGCAGCTGTACATTATGGGGAATCAATTTGGTCCCCTATTTCAGGATCATAAACTGTCTGATTGTTAATAAGGAGAAAAAGCTGTAAGGACAGTTTTTTTTCTAAGGACGTAAGGTTCTGCATATGTCCTTAGACACGAGTTACCGTTCCATATATAACACCACCAAGAATGAACTTGAGTTGCACTGTCCCAAATTAGCTTCTGAATTCCAGTGGGCAATGTGCCCTCTTTACTTACTCTTACAATTTCTTCTACCAGAGATTGCATACATAATTGACTTTGGATACAACTAAGAACTAGAGTGATCTTGGAGTACACAAAGTGCATCTACAATCAGTTTGTGGTCACAGAATCATAGAATGGTTTGGGTTGGAAGGTATCTTAAAGATAAGCACCTGACATGAGCAGGAATGCCACCCACTAGATCAGGTAGTTCAAAGTCCACCCTGACCTTCAACACTGCCAGAGATGGGGCATCCACAGCTTCTCTGGACAACCTGTTCCAGTGCCTCACCACCCTTTGAGTAAAGAATTTCTCCTTAATATCTAATCAAATCTACTCATTATGATGATGATGATGATGATTATTATTATTATTATTAAACAATTACTCCTTTTCTTATTACTACAATTCCTGATAAAGAGTTCTTCCCCATCTTTCCTGTAAGTCTCTTTAGGTACTGGAATGGCTGCAGTGAGGTCACCCCAGAACCTGCTCTTCTCCAGCCTGAAAACCCCAACTCCCTCAGCCTGTCTTCATAGGAGAGGTGTTCCAGACATCAGATCATTCTAATAGATCCTTTTTATTAATTCTTTCCCATTGAGATGATATATCCAATCAGAGCCATTGGTTAATTCCCAATGCTAATACAGAAGAGTCTAATTTGCTTAAATAACTTGT
This sequence comes from Netta rufina, assembly GCF_964035555.1. NCBI lineage: Eukaryota > Metazoa > Chordata > Aves > Anseriformes > Anatidae > Netta > Netta rufina. The sequence continues at coordinate 37,587,093 of NC_140123.1, read as the reverse complement.
TGTTGTGCTGTGCTTTATCTATAAGTACTTCAGCAACTATAGTATTGTATAGCATATATAGTATATATATAGCATATACCAATATCCCAATTCTCTCACTATGATACCAGTCACATCTCTCCTGTTTCATTTGGTAGAGGTGGAGGTTTGTCTGCATGTTAAGCATCCTGCATAGGCCATACTTAGGAATGGTGAACAGATGAATCATCCTTTAATTGGGATGGATATTGCTCTTGTACTAAGCTTAATAATGTCTATTTTAAATTTAAATGAGAATCCCATGCTATGGCAAGCCCGGAAGCTGAATACAAAAGCAGGTTGTACAATGGTAAAATTGTTCCAACAGTCCAATCTTTCATAGGTACAAAGTTTCATATCTTTTGTTGCTGGGTTTGATGTAATGTACACAGAAATCTGAGATGCCCTCTCATGGGTAAACCCACTGATCATCTGGCATCCTGTTTTAATTTCTTTCCCTGCTGTTCTCTGAGGTCAAGGAACTTAATTAGCAGCTTCATCTTTATCCTCGTTTCACTTGTTTTCTAGGTATGATTCAGTTCTGTCCATGATCACAGTGGAAAGATTTTAATCTCCCTTACTAGTGCTGTAAAAGAAAAATAAAGACTTGTTTCAGTGGGGGAATTCCAAACAGATTAACCCATTATAAAAATAATAATAATAAAAAAAAAATAAAAAATCCATCGTGCACTTCCAAGACAAGTAGGGCATGAGGTCATGGTTATATTACCGACGGATATTAAATTGACCATCACAGGGTGCCCTGGCTGTTAATTTCATCTGGTATTCTCTTTCTCCAGTAGGTAGAGAGATAAGCTCTGTTTTGTTTTGTTTTGTTTTGTTTTGTTTTGTTTTGTTTTAAAAAAAAGCCTGTCCTACAGGTCTTCCATTAGGTCTGTATCGGTTACCTAATTGAGTACCTTGGAAAGTCCTGTATCCCATTGATACTCATGTGGTAAGCCATTATCTCTTTCTATCTCCACGCTTGAAGCTAGTATGGAATGTGAAATACCCAGTGAATTCCTATTTGTTTTGCCATGTCTTGCGCATTCTTAAATGAGAAGTGAGAGCCATTATCATTTTGGATTACGTCAGAGAAAAAGTGAGAAGTAGAGAAGGGAGTGAGCACACAGTCACATCCATTTGTATATTTTCTTGATAAGAGGTTGGCAGCAAAGTTAACTATCTCCCTCTTAAGCAGTAAGTAGTACCTTCTTTGTTATCAATCTCCTTTTCTTCACTGAGTGAAGCTGGATAAATATATATATATATTTTTATCTTTGACAAAAGAACACTCAATCCCAGTGATAAATATTGCTGAAAAACTTTTTTGTTTGTTTGTTTGTTTGTTTGTTTTTTTCAGTTGCAGACAATTTTTTGTGATTAAGGAAGGGTTAGTTGTTTGATAAAAAGTTTGTATTAATTAGCCGATGTGCCAATCCACACACTAGGTAGAGATATTGTTTATTTTATAATTGCATTAATCAGGGTACCAGATGGTTTCTCACAAAGATGGTACACCTAAGGAATTTCTGTGCCACTCTTTATACTATCCTTATCAATACATTTACATGTTTGTACAATCCCCTAACCTTCAATTGGTTTCATAATAAGCATACTACTGACATGATGGTGTCATTCTGTGCATCCTCAGAAAGGAAGAATGAACAAGGGAAACAAACCCCCTTCTTGAGCTGGGGGTCTCCTAGCCTAGGGGTGTGATTTTTACAATTATAATGAAGGCAGTTCACAGACAGTTCACATTAGATTACTCCTAATCTTTGGTTTTCAGACAACTATTCACTCTAGGTTGATTGATGATGCATTCAAGGGCATACCTCAAGAATATCAACATAGTGGTCTTTCTCATTAACAGTTCCTCAGTTAATCATCCTTTAATAATCTCTAGGGCCTGGATCATTTTGCCTTTTGCTCAAAGTACATATTTTATCTCTTTCACACAAAACAGAGTGTGAAATATGCTCATCTGATTCGTGTCAATATGGAATAATGCTAGGGCCACATGATGAAATGTGACCTTCTGTCTTACATACCCTTGTATAACCACAAGTTTAAGAGAAACAGAGTGGTTAATGTATATAGTTAATGTATCTTGCAAAAGAATGGTCTAGCAGTTCATGTCAATAGAGGATTTGAAAGGTAAACCCTGAGACTCGGGTCTAGGGGATAAAAGAACAAAGGAATTTCCAAAATCTGCTGACCTTTGCATGGGACAAGTCTCTGATATCCGGGATAAGAGAACAAAGGGGTTTCAAAATAACTGCTAACTATTGCATGGGGTGCTGCACGGGTCTCCCATATCTGGCTAAAAGATGACCAAATAAGGAGAGGGGGGGGAAGCTGAAGAATGACCAAAGGACAAAGCCTGGAAGGAAAATTACAAGCCTTCAGTACGAGCGACCCCCCAGAGGGACCACCGGAGACCAATATGCATGTGTCCATGGTATGGTTTGGATCCTGGGAAACGAATTATAATAACCCTGTCTTATCCAAAAGTGGTGTTGAATATGTATTAGCCTAGGAGCATAAAAACCAGCCGCCTGATGTAATAGGTGTGCGTGTTGGTGGAGTGTAGACTCCTGGTGCACCCAGTGCTGTTTGCTTGCCTCTATTTGTTTAATGAATTGTAAACTTTAATTGCAATCCTATTTGGGACTCAGTCATTTATTACACAGAATAAACTATACACTGGTATCGGGTTGAGTGATTGTTATAAATGAGGTCTCAACTCAATCTGAATTTTGTAATATTTATAAAACAAATATTTCTAATAGGTATAAAAGGCAAGTAAACAGCACTGGGTGTGTGGGGAGTCTACGCTCCACCAACACGCACACACAAACATTAAACATTCCAAATATACAGAACATTGCTTTACATACTAAAGCCGAGTATGCCTATACATACATACAATCAGGAAAGGAAACAAACAATCCTCTAAGTTCCATAACTTACTAAAATCGAGTACGCCTATACATATTCACGATCAGAAATGGTAACAAAAATCCTTTAAGTTCCATGACTCAACAGTCTCCATTTTCCACTCCTTTTCTTGATTACATACAAGTCTCCATTTTCCATTCCTTTTGAAAAATATGTCTTGCTTTAGGTTGTCAAGCAACTTGGTCTTCAGGCCTTATGTATCCTGTCCTTCCCAGATCGAAGAAAAGCATATCCATCTCCTTTTCAAGGCCAATAGGGCCTGGGTCAAAAGGCATGTCCAGGTCACCAGGGGGCGTAACAGCAAAGGCCTGTGATGGCAGTAGTGGCGAGGGGGCCAATGGTGTAGCAGTCCGATCAGTAAAGGAGCCTGCAGCTCCCTCGCTGCCTGGCAAACCACAAGTTTCCAACTGTGGCCCCACATGGCTCTTTAAGGCCTCAGCGACTGCTCTCCAGGTGCTGAGCAGTCCCACTGCAACCTTGTCGGTTTTAGTTTCAGAGTCCCAAACCTTGACCTCAATTTGGTCCCATATTTCAGGCTCATAAACTGTCCAATTGTTAATAAGGAGAATAAACTGTAAGGTTACTAGGACAGTCTTTGTTTCTAAGGATGTATGATTCCCCATAATGCGCAACTGCTTACCAGCGAGAGGCAGTTGTGTGCACGGGTCCACTTCTCGCAGCTCGAGCTTCTCTCCGATTCCAGTGCACCTATTTCCAGTGACTTTCTGTATGAGCTTCTCTGAGCAGTTTGCTGAGTCTGGCCGAACCTATCTTTATGAGGCAATTAAAGTGCCTGTTCCTGTCTTGGTCTCCATTCTGCTAGCCTGTTCCTCTTCACTTCTTTTTCCTGCTTCTTTACTGATGTAATTTCATCGTGTTGCCTTTTTCTTTTTTCTTCTTGAGGGCAGGCTCCCCTCTTATACCCTTCTCTCCACAGCAGTTCTTTTCAAAACAACTTTTCATTGGTCAAACAATTTTGCAAATAAATAACAGTAAAGGCAAACACCCAGAAACTTCCATGCCTTAACGGCTGGAGAACAAGAAACCCGAGACTGCATGGTGTCTCCTGACTCACCCTTCTTTTTCCCTCTAAACTCTTTCACATTCCTGATGGCCTCATTGTTAAGAGTCTAATGTTATCTCAACCATGGGGCTTTCCAACCCCCGTGGCCACATTCCCAAATCTCCCCCTTCTTTATTAATATCAACGATTTTCTCGACACGAATTACTACTCCATATATAACAGCGATGTTATTTGTTATAAGAAAATGTATAAAATGCTTTTATTTAATACATGCGGATTGACAGAATACTAGGGAAGTAGTTGAATAAGGCTTTTATGTCTTTGGTTCTTCTAAAACCACCACACATAAATTGGAAGCAACCTTGAAGATCGTCTAATTCCAACACTCCTGCAATGGGCAGGAATGCCACCCACTAGATCACGTTGCTCAAAAGCATGTCCAACCTGTCCTTGAACACCTCTAAGGATGGGCCCTCCGTTACTTCCCTGGGCAACCTGTTCCAGTGCTTTACTACCCTCTGAGTAATGAATTTCCTCTTAACGTATAATCTAAATCTCCCCTCTTTTAGCTTAAGAATATTTCCCCTTGTCCCATCATTCTCTGTCCATATTTTTCCCTGTCTTTTCTATAAGCCCTCTTTAAGTATTGAAAAGCTGCAATAAGGTTACCCCAGAGCTTTCCATTCTTCAAGCTGATCATCCTCAGCTGTCTCAGCTCTTCTTCACAAAGAAGGTGCTTCAGCCCTCTGATCATCTTCATGGCCCTCCACGTGCTCAGGCACAGTCAGCATGAGTTTAGGAAAGCTGAGTCCTGCTTGACAAACCTGATCTACTTATATGAAAAGGTAATACACTGTATGGATGAGGGAAAGATTGTGGTTGTGGTCTACTAAGACTTCAGTAAGGCTTTAGACACTGTTTCCCACATCCTCATCCTACAGAAGCTGTCTGCTCAAGGTTTAGATGGGTGTACACTTCATTGGATTGGGTGGCTGGGCCCAAAGAATTGTGGTGAATGGAGATAAATACATTGGAGGCTAGTCACTAGTGGTGTCCCCCAGGGTTCAGTATCAGGCCCAGTTCTCTCCAATATTTTTATCAATGATCTGGACAAAGGGATTGAGTGCACCCTCAGTAAGTTTACAGGCGACAACTAGTTAGGTATGAGCGTTGATCTACTTGAGAGTAGGAGGGATCTTCAGAGGGATCTGGATAGGCTGGACCAATGGGCCAAGGGCCAACAAAGTGAAATTCAACAAGGCTAAAGGCCAGCTCCTGCACATGGGTCACAATGTTCCAGCAATTTGTGTCAATAGAGGGCTTGAAGGGTAAACCTTGAGTCTCTGATATCTGGGAGGTTTCAGAATAACTGCTAACTATTTTGACTATTGCATGGGACACTACACAAGTCTCTGATATCTGGCCAAGAGATTAAGGAGAAGGGGAAAGCTGAAGGATGACTAAAACACAAAGCTTGCATGGGATACTGCACAAGTCTCTGATATCCAGCCAAGATGGACAAAGGAGAAGGACAAGGACAAAGCCTGGGAGGAAGACTACGAGCCTTTAACACGAGAGACCCCCAGAGGGACCACCAGAGACAGATACACATGCGCCAGTGGGAGCCAGTTCGGATTCCGGGAACTAATTATAATAACCCTGCCTTTTCTAGAAGACATAGTGAATATGTATTAGCCTAGGAGCATAATAACCAGCTTCCTGATGTAGCATGTGTGTGTGTTGGAGGAGCCCAGACTCTCCCTGTGCCCAGCATTGTTTACTTGCCTTTTATTGACCCCATAAATAAATCTTATAAAGCTAAATAGACTCGGAATTTATAACAACAACAACCCCATGAAGTGCTACAGGATAGGGGAAGAGAATTATGGTGATTATCCTTGAAGTTATTGAAGCAAACATGGGGGCAATGCAGTCAGAGGTCAAATCCAACATGGGCTCACAAGGGATAGGTCCTGTTTGACTAAATTGATTTCCTTTTATGGAAGATCACCCATCTACTCAATCAAGGGAAGCCAGCTGATGTGATCTTTGGATTTAAGTAAAGCTTTTGTCCTGGTTTCAGTTAGAACAGAATTAATTTTCTTCCTAGTAGCTGGTGGAATGCTGTGTTTTGGCTTAGGATGAGAAGAGTGCTGATAACACCCCGATGTTTTAATTGTTGCAGAGCAGTGCTTTTACCAAGCCAAGGACATCTCAGCCTTTCACTCTGTCCTGCCAACAGGCAGGCTGGGGGTGCAGTAAGAGCTGGGAGGGGACAGACCCAGGACAGGTGACCCAAACTAGCCAAAGGGGTATTCCATACCATCTGACGTCATGCTAAACAATATATAGGGGTGGCTAGCCGGGGGGAGGGGTCTGGACTGCTCAGGGTTAGGCTGAGCATCGGTCAGCGGGTGGTGAGCAATTGCATTGTGCATCACTTGTTTGTACATATTATTATTATTTTCCTATTATCACCATTGTATTATTATTATTATTATTATTATTGTTATTATTATTTTGTTATTATTATTTTCCTGTCTTATTAAACTGTCTTTATCTCAACTCACGGGCTTCACTTTCCATTTCTCTCCCCCGTCCCAGAGAGGGAGGGGGGAGGGTGAGCGAACAGCTGCGTGGTATTTAGCTGCCAGCCAGGTTAAACCACGACAGCTTTTGACTCAGTTTCCCATAGGATCCTACTGAACAAAATGTTCAGCATACAGCAAGGCAAAAATATCATACAATGCATGAGCAATTGAATGAAAGGCAGGGCTCAAAGAGTTGTGGTAAATGGGTCCACATTAGGCTGGCAGCTGGTCACTAGTGGGGTCCCTCAAGGCTCCATTTTAGGGACAGATCTCTAGTGCTTTTATAAATGATTTGGATGTAAGACTAGAAGGTGTTCTGAGCAAATTTGCTAATGACACTAAACTTAGAGGAGCTGTTTACTCTGCTGAGGGTGGAAAGGCCTTGCAGAGAGATCTGGACAGATTGGAGAGCTGGGTGATCACCAACCACATGAAGTTTAACAAGAGCAAGTGCTGGGTCCTGCACTTGGGAAGAGGCAACCCTGTCTATATGTACAGACTGGGTGACGAGACGCTAGAGAGCAGTCCTGCAGAGAGGGATCTGGGGGTTGTGGTTGACAGCAAGCTGAATATAGCAGCAGTGTGAATATGAGCCAGCAGCCAGGAGGGCCAACCATATCCTGGGGTGCATCAAGCATGGCATTTGAGGGAGGTGATTTTCTCGCTCTACTCTGCGCTGGTGCAGCCTCACCTTGAGTACTGTGTGCAGTTCTGGGCACCACAGTACAAAAAGGACATTGAACTGTTGGAGAGTGTCCAGAGGAGGGCGACGAAGATGGTGAAGGGCCTAGAGGGGAAGACGTATGAGGAGTGGCACAGGTCACTTGGCCTGTTCAGCCTGGGAAAGAGGAGGCTGAGAGGAGACCTCATAGTGGTCTACAGCTTCTTCACGAGGGGGAGTGAATGGCAGGCACTGATCTATTCTCTTTAGTGGGAAGTGATAGGACCCTAGGGAATGGAGTCAAGCTGTGACAGGGAGGTTCAGGCTGGATATCAGGAAGAGGTTATTTACTGAGAACGTGGTTGTGCCCTGAACCAGGCTCCCAGGGATGTAGGCACAGCACCAAGCCTGTCAGAGTTTAAGAAGCATTTGGACTATGCTCTTAGTCATATGCTTTGATTTTTTGGGTAGACCTGTGTGGAGCCAGAAGTTGGACTTGGTGATCCTTATGGGTTCCTTCCAACATAGAATGATATTCTATAATTCTATCATTCTATAATTTTAAGAGTGGCTGGAAAGCTGTCCAGAGGAAAGGGACCTAGGGGTATTGGTCAACAGCCAGTTGAATATGAGCCAGCAGTGTGCTCAGGATCCAAGAAGGCCAACAGCATCCCGGCTTGTATTAGAAACAATGTGGTCAGCAGGACTAGGGAAGTGATTGTCCCTCTGTACTCAACTCTGGTAAGGCCGCACCTCAAATACCATCTTCAGTTTTGGGCTCCTCACTAAAAGAAGGACATCAAGGCCATAGAGCATGTCCAAAGAGGGGCAACAAAGCTAATGAAAGTTGTAGAGAACAAGTCTTCTGAGGAACGTCAGAGGGAGCAGGTGTTGTTTAGTCTGGAGAAAAGAAGGCTCAGGGGAGACCTTACTATACTTTAAAATTACCTTAGAGAAGGTTGTAGTGAGGTGGGGATAGGGCTCTTCTCCCAAATGCCAAGTGATAACATGAGGGGAAATGTTCTCAAGTAGCACCAGAGGAGGTTTAGGTTGGGTATTAGGAGAAATTTCTTTACTGAAATGTTTGTGCAGCACTGGAACAGGCTGCCCAGGGAACATCACCCATGAAGGTCTTCAGAGAACATGTAGATGTCATGTTTAGTAACCTGTCTTAGTAGTGGACAGGTTACTAAAGGCTTAAAGGTTACTTAAAGGTTAAAGGCTGAACTGAATGATCTTAGAAGTCTTTTCCAACCTAAATTATTCTATGATTTTGTGATTTAATATGACTTGCTATGACATATGGTTATGACTCTTAAACAGGTATTTTCATTGACTTCTGAGATTTGTTAAATGAGAAACAGCTTGCAGAAGCAGGACTGTTGTTCTTAATGTTGTCAATATTTCAAGTCCAGTGTTTTAAATATTGTGATATATAGTCTGAATCAATTAATCTGGGTATAATGTTATTGTGCAACATCTTTTAGACTTCATTCTGGTAACAAAAACACTCTAGTAGGTAATAGAGAATCATGATCAAATATTGATGTTTTAGATATGACAATTTTAAAGTGCTTAAGAACACCATATATAGTTGAATATGACTGAAAATATTATTTATCAGAGAATAAAAATGTGCTTAAAGTAAAATTTTCTTTGATTTTTTTTTTTTTAGCATAAAAATGTTACTGTTAGTTCTTATTTGGATACATCTTTGTCCTCTTGTACATTTTTGACTTAAGAATCAAAGAAACATAAAATCATTAAAGTTAGAAACAACCTCCAAGATCATCTGGTTCAACCATCCCATTACTACCAAGATCACCCACTAAAACAAGCCCCTAAGCACCAAGTCCAACTGAAAATAAATAATTCCCTGAAACATATCTCAGCCTTTTAGGAGAGAGTGATGAGAAGACAAGGCTTCAGAAAAAAAGGAGTAATTTGCTTCAGAGCCTATTGCCCCAAAATTAAATATTTCCAAGGTCTCCCTTTAGATTACATGTACTCTACTTCTGTGAGCTAGACATTTATTTGTAATTTAAGTCTATGAGGTGCATTCTTGAAGTAGTACTTCTAGTCATGTTTCATTCAATATGAGTTCATCTGTTATTCTTAAAGACAAAATAAAGCATAATAAAGTCAGAGTTGATGTTGTGGTTTAACTTGGCTGGCAGCTAAGAACCTTGCAGCCATTCTCTCACCCTCCCCCTGCAGTGGGATGGGGGAAAGAATCAGAAAAAAATAAAAGCTTGTGGGTTGAGATAAAGGCAGTTTATTAGAACAGAAAAGAAAGAAAGAAATAATAATAATAATTAAAAAAAAAAAAAAACAGTAATAATAATAGTACTGCAAATACTAACGAGTTAAAAAAAAAAAAAAAAAGTTATGTACAGTGCAATTGCTCACCATCTGCTGACCAATGCCCATCCCATTGGTTTCCCCTGCCCTGGCCGGCCACCTTAAAGTAATTGCTCAGCATGATGTCATATGTTATGGAATATCCTTTTGGACGGGTCAAATCAGCTGTCCTGGTTCTGTCCTCTTCCAGCTCCTTGTACACCTCTAACCTCCTTGCTGGCAGAGTGATATGAGAAGCTGAAAAGCCCCTGGCTTAGTGTAAGCACTACTCTGCAAAAAAAAAAATAAAATTAAAACATCAGGATGTTGTCAACATTATTCTCAATCTAAATCCAAAACATAGCATCAAACCAGCTACTGTAATGGGTTTACAGTAGCAGGGGGCCATATGGGTAGCTTCAGTGAGAAGAATCCAGAAGCTGCCCCATGTAAGATAAGGGGTCTACCACTGACCAGAGCCGATCTAATAAGTGATGTTGTTTTTGTCTGTGTGAGAGCATATTTAAGAAGGGGAAAAGTAAATAAATATATAAATGCTGCTCTACAGCAGCTGGGAGAGTGAGGAGTGAGAAACAGCCTTGCAGACACCAAGGTCAGAGAAGAAGGAGGGGAAGAAGGTGCTCCAGCCACCGGAGCCAAAGTTCCTCTGCAGCCTGGGGTGAGGTCCATGGTGGAGCAGGTTGTTCCCCTGCAGCCCATGGTGTACCATGGTGGAGAAGGTGGATCTGCCCTGATGGAGGTTGCAGCCCATGGAGAGCTTCTGCAGAAGCAGGCCCTAGGCCGGACCTGTAGCCCATGGAGAGGGGACCACACAGGTGCAGGTGACCAGGTAGGAGCTGCTGCCTGTGGGGGACCCAGGTTGGAACACTTTGCTCCTGGTGGATAGACCCCATGCTATGGACCCATATGGGAGTAGTTCTCGAAGAGCTGCTGCTTATGGGAAGCCCACACAGGATCAGTTCGGGAAGGACGTCATCCCGTGGGAGGGACCCAACGCTGGAGCAGGGGCAGAGAGTGACCAAGAAGGAGCAGTGGAGACAAAGATATAGACTGACCACAACCCCCACTCCCCTTGCCTCTTGTGGGGAGGAAGTGGAAGAGGGTGGATGGGGGGAAGGTGTTTCTGGTTTCTTTCCTTTGTTTCTCACTTCTCCAGCTTGCTAGTAATAGGCAATAAATGTTCCTAATTTCCCTACTCTGAGTCTGTTTTTGCCTTCACAATCATTTTTGAGTGATCTCCTTATCTCCAATCTTGAATCTTTTGCATTGTATTTTCTTACTCTTTCCTTTTGAGGAGAGGGAGTGAGAGAGCTGTTGTGGTGGAGTTTGGTTGCTCATCTGAGTAAAACTACTACACCTACTAAGAGAAAAATTAACTCTATCATAGCTGAAATCAGGACAGTTGAATATTGCTCTGACTAGGTTATTTAGATATTCCTGTTATATATGGAGTGGTAATTCCTGTCGAGAAAATGGTTGATATTAATAAAGAAGGGGGAGATTTGGGAGTGTGGCCACGGGGGTCGACAAGCACCGTGGTTGATGGCAACATCAGACTCTTAACTATGAGGCCATCAGGAAAGTAAAAGAGTTTAGAGGGAACAAAGAAGGGTGAGTCAGGAGACACCATGCAGACTCGGGTTTCTTGTTCTCCAGCCGTTAGGCATGGAAATTGCTGGGTGTTTGCCATTACTGTTATTTGCAAAGTTGTTTGACCAATGAAAAGTTGTTTTGAAAAGAACTGCTGTGGGGAGAAGGGTATAAGAGGGGAGCCTGCCCTCAAGATAAAAAAAAAGGCAACACGATGAAGTTATGTCATCAATAAAGAAGCAGGAAAGAGGAATTAAAAGGAACAGGCTAGCAGAATGGAGACCAAGATGGGAACAGGCACATTGATTGCCTCATGAAGTTCAGCCAAACTCAGCAAACCGCTCAGAGAAGCTTGTACAGAAGACTGCTGGACATAGGCGCACTAGAGCTGGAAAGAAGCTTGAGCTGAGAGAAGCAGACCCGTGCACTCAACTGCCTCTCGCTGGTAAGCAGCTGTACATTATCATGGGGAATCATACGTCCTTAGAAACAAAGACTATCCTGGTAACCTTACAGCTTATTCTCCTTATTAACAATTGGACAGTTTATGAGCCTGAAATATGGGACCAAATTGAGGTCAAGGTTTGGGACTCTGAAACTAAAACCGACAAGGTTGCAGTGGGACTGCTCAGCACCTGGAGAGCAGTCGCTGAGGCCTTAAAGAGCCATGTGGGGCCACAGTTGGAAACTTGTGGTTTGCCAGGCAGCGAGGGAGCTGCAGGCTCCTTTACTGATCGGACTGCTACACCATTGGCCCCCTCGCCACTACTGCCATCACAGGCCTTTGCTGTTACGCCCCCTGGTGACCTGGACATGCCTTTTGACCCAGGCCCTATTGGCCTTGAAAAGGAGATGGATATGCTTTTCTTCGATCCGGGAAGAACGGGATACATGAGGCCTAAAGGCCAAGTTGCTTGACAGCTTAAAGCAAGACATATTTTTCAAAAGGAATGGAAAATGGAGACTTGTATGTAATCAAGAAAAGGAATGGAAAAATGGAGACTGTTAAGTCATAGACCTTAAAGGATTGTTTGTTACCTTTCCTGATTGTACATATGTACAATCATACATACTCGGGTTTAGTATGTAAAAGCAGTGTTCTGTATATTTAGAATGTTTGATGTTCGTGTGTGCGTGTTGCTGGAGCATAGACTCCCTGCACACCCAGCGCTGTTTACTTGCCTTTTATACCTTTTATCAATATTTAGTTTATAAATATTACAAAATTCAGATTGAGTTGAGACTTCATTCATAACATTCCACAGTGTAATGTTTAATGTCACATTTACTTGTTTTTACTGATTTACTGATTTATCATCATTTACTGATGATACATGGGATTTTTGCTTGAGGTGCGATTGCCTAAAGTAACTAAGAAAATAAAACTAACATTCACATTTTAAAGAAAATGTACAGCATTGAAGAGGCTTTCAGGGTAGGGCGTAGCTGTATTACCTGAGCATTCCCTCGGCTTCTAACCTTAGATGCTATCGCGCTGGGGAAACCTGGTGTGCTAGCTGTAAGGAACAGTATGGAGCGTAGAGTGGAGTGGAGACACCACGGCTAGGCTCTGTGACCAGGTGGGGACTTGATTGTTCTTGTGCACACTGAGACCGATAAACCGTACCTTTTGCTACCCTGAGCCAAGGACCTGTCATGTTTTTACAAATGCTGTACCTTAGTGTACTTTTTCTCATTATTATATCATTATAATACCAAAACACACCTCCATCCCAAAAGATACCCGCCTCCAAGTTCTGACCACCCCTCACTGAGCATGCGCCCTGAATTTCTCAAAGCCTATTACTTTTAACGGAGAAGGGGAAAACACAAATCATAACTAAGATATGCTTGACTAGAGTCACTCTAGCTTCACCTAAAAGATAGAAAATAATATAAATAGGCCTAAGATAGAGGGGATGTTAGGGAAGACACCACCATCAGGGGAGGTACCATCATGAGGGAATACACCATCCCGAGGACCTCCTGACTCCTGGGATCAGTCAACGGGCTGAGCCTCTCTTTCCCCCTCCCCCCCACCCCATTGGGAAACCTTTGGGTGAGATTTGAACACTTGGTTATACCATGTGTCTCTGTGGAAACTTAGAAATCTCTATAGAGTCTTTGTGCCTTTTAATGCGTTAATTTCCAGGCTGCACACCTGTGTATTTCATGCATGCCAGCTTGCTTTTGCATGTAACTATCACTGCAATCCAAAGAACGTGTGTACCTGTTGCAGTAATAAATTGTGCGTTGTTCCTAGCCATGATAGTTCTCATTGAACGTGATTAGAGTAAGTGCAGTTATACATTATTGGAGAATCCATGACTGGTAGTTCAGCAGTCTTGAATCCAACCAGGCCCATAATGGTTAATCAGCTACACGCCTTAATGCAACTTTGCTTTAGCAGAGTGATGCAAAATAAAAATGGTGAAAACACAATAGAAATGGAAGTAACACTTGCCAAAATACAGAAATTGCAATACACAGTTCAATCACAATACCAATATGATTCCTATTACCACTCTATGTAGCGTGCTAACCATCACAACGCTCAGCATCCTCAAACACTAGGAAGGAAAACATGGCTTAAAGCCAGCTTAAGCACATTGCTCTCTTTGAAATTGTTTTATTAGTTTTTTATTTTTTTTACTGTGTATTGAGCTGGAACATGTATTTGCTTCTTACGTATTAGTCTGGCTTAGGGAGGCATTCTCAGTCGTTTAACTAATGTGGGGAGAAATGTTTACATCACCACTTGATCTATTCAGCTGTAGCATAATCAGTTGATATAACCAATTGACATAGCTGTTTTTCTAAAACAGTATTTCCTTCCTCTGTGGTTTGAGATAAAGTCAGATTCCTTGCAACACCTGTGATGGGTCACACATTGTATTATTCTCTGAGTTTGGTTAGCATATTGCCCTTGCCCATCTCCACAGAGACTTCTTCCAATGTACAGATTTAAGGGTGAATCACAGATAACAAATGATTATCTGAAAGATTAACATTTGAAGCTCTCATCTGATAAAAACTGAAAATTAACTGTAGATGTACACAAAACATCCATTCAGTATTTAAAGTGCTAAAATTAAATCTCATATCTATGTAGTAAATGGACAAAACAGAAACTCCTAGTTAGCCATAAAAGGAAGAATCTCATAACTAATACATGCTGTTTATGGAACTATCAACTTCCTATCACTATTTATACCTATCTCTAATTTGTGAATGTTTTACTTACTCTTGTTCTACCAGAAGGAGATTTCCTCTGGATATTTTTATATCACTACTTATTTGAAAGCTCAGATTTGTAAGCAGTCCTGTTAGTACTTACTTACAGGCCTTTGTAGATGCATTTGTCACAACTGTGAATAGATAAAACAGGGTCATTACCGAGCAAATGGAATGTCACAGGCCTTATACAGAATTCGTCCTTTTTAGTACATGCAAAGTAACTGGCTATGTGTTTTACACACAGGAAATACTTTTTTTTTTTTTTTTTTTTTTTTTTTTTTTCCACAAGTCTGGCCTGTTGTTTTCATCTGAAAGAAACAAATACTCTTTTTTTTTTTTTTTTTTTTTTTTTTATTTCTCAGAAGCTGCTTTTTCCTCCTCAAACAGATTCTGAACACTACCTTTTGAGAAATTAGTGTATAAAGTTACAGATAAAAATCAACTGAAATAATTTAGAACTAGTAATTTTCTACAGGTAATTGTTATCGTAGTTCTAGCCACACACAATGAAGCAGAAAATAAGAGTCTCAGACTCATGGAATATGTCAAATGTATTTTAAAGATTCCCCACAGTGAGACTCTGTGTGTCACCTCATTGATGAAATTAGCAAATAGATAATAGCAATCATCTAAGTATGCATTAGGAAGTAATGGTAACTTTAAGAGGCCATTTTTATACATAAATGCACATTTCAGCATACTTATAATTAATTGGTGTTTCATCTATTTTCCTGTTAAAAATTTGTATAGGTCCACAAAGCCTATGTACTTTTAGATGAAGAAACCTCATTGAGGAGCCAAATCAGTTTAGTGGCTTGTGTATTATATGTCGATCTGAGGTCAGATTACAAGTTCAGTGTAGTGAGAAAGAATGGGGTAAAACACACCAAGTGAATCAAGAAAACCATAAAAATAGCAACCTTAAATTTGTCCAGGTGTGAAGATAAAACCTAAATAATATCTCTGTAAAAGTTCTGAATGTTTTATGACACACCCTCTTTTTTCACATTGACAGTCATTTTTTTTTAATCACATTTTTCACAAACAGTAAAGGAAGAAATAGTTTACAGGAAGTTTGTCCTAATGCATTATTTTTATAATGTATTATAGTTTTAATTGAAATAAACAAATAAACAAAAACATTTATTTGAATATGAGTAGTTCCAAAGATACAGAGGTCTAATTTTGATTAATATAAAAAGAAAGTTAATGAAAAGTAAAAGTATACAAAATATAACAGCAGTTGCTGTTTCTCACTTACCTTGAAACCCTTCTGTTTCTTGATTCACCTTGTTAAACTTAATCACTTCACTATTTTTAAATTATATAAGGAAACATATATGTAGGTAAAGGGAGGTTGCTATTCAAAATATCTCATTAGAATAACCAATTTCAGTAAATTAACTATCTACTTATCTTAATCACTGGGTACCAGATACTTAGAGAAATTAGGTATGCACAATTTATAAAACATAAAAATAAGCTAAACTTATTATAGAATTGTAGAATCATGGAATGGCTTAGGGTGGAAGGGACCTTAAAGATCACCTAGTTCCAACATCCTTGCTATGGGCAGAGATGCCACACACTTGATCAGGTTGTCCAGGGCATTATCCAACCTGGCCTTGAACACCTCCAGGGATGGGGCAACCACAACTTCTCTGAGAAACTTGTTCCAGTGCCTCACTACCCTTACAGCAAAGAATTTTCTCCTAACCTCCAATCTAAATCTCCCCTCTTTTCATTTAAAACCATTACCCCTTGTCCTGTCATTATCTGACTGAGCAAAAAGTTGCTGTTCATCTTTTTTTATAAGCCTCTTTTGAAAAGCCACAATAAGGTCACCCCAGAACCTTCTCTTCTTTAGGCTGAACAGGTTCCTTAGCCCTTCTTCATAGGAGTGATTCTCCATCACTTTGATTGTTTTTGTGGTGCTCCTCTGAACCCATTCTAACAGGTTCACATCTTTCTTGTGCTAAGGGCCCCAGACCTCGATGAAGTACTCCAAGTGGGACCTCACAAGGTCAGAGTAGAGGGGGACAGTTAACTCCCTTGACTTGCTGGCCACTTCTGTTTTGATACAGACCAGGATGAAGTTCACCTTCTGGGCTGCAAGCATGCACTGCTGGCTTATGTCGAGCTTTTTGTCCACCAGAACCCACCAAGTATTTATCTGCAGGGCTGCTGTCACTGAGTTCCCCTTGACTGTACTCATGTCTAGGATTGCCCCAACCCAGGTGCTGCACCTTGCACTTGGATTTATTGTACCTCATTAGGTTCACATCGGCCAAATTATCAAACTTTTCCATGTCCCTGGAAGGAAGGGATTGCAACTCTTCCTTCTGTTGTATCACCTGAAGCACTCAGCTTGTTGTCAACTTCAGACTGGCAGAGGGTACACTTAATCCCAAAGTCTATGTCATTGATAAAGATATAAAACATCACCAGTCCCAGAACAGACCCCTGAGGGACACAACTCGTCCCTGGCCTCTACATGGACATAGAGCCATTGACCACCACTCTCTGACTATGACCTTCAAGCCAATTCCTTATCCACTGAATGGCTGTGGTGGTTTTACTTGTGTGGGAATCCAAGCTCCTCCACGGCCGCTCTCACTCCCCCTTCTTTTTTGAGGAGAGGGAGAAAATACAACACAAAGGGCTCAAGAGTTGAGATAAGGAGTAGAAGATCGCTCAACAAGTATTGCGATGGGCAAAACAAACTCAGAGTAGAGAGATAGTAAGATTTATTGCCTATTACTAACAAGCTAGAGAAGTGAGAAACAGGAAAGAAACCAAAACACCTTCCCCCCATCCACCCTCTTCCACTTCCTCCCCCCGAGTGGTGCAGGGGAATGGGGGAGTGGGGGTTGTGGTCAGTCTATAGCATTTTGTCTCAGCCACTGCCTCACGTTCCCTGCGCCATGGGGTCCCTCCCACAGGATGATGTCCTTCCTGAACTGATCCTACGTGGGCTTCCCAGAGGCAGCAGGTTTTCAAGAACTGCTCCAGATATGAGTCTGTACCATGGGGTCCATCCCTCAGGAGCAAACTGCTCCAACCTGGGTCCCCCACGGGCAGCAGCTCCTGACAGGTCACTTGCTCCTGCATGGGCTCCTCTCCACAGGCTGCAGCTCCAGCCTGGAATCTGGTCCAGTAGTGTTCCTCCACAGGCTGCAGCCTCCTCCAGGCACATCCACTTGCCCCTCTGTGGTCTCCTCCATGGGCTGCAGCATAGAACCCTGCTCCACCATTGTACTCCATGGGCTGCAGGTGGACAGCCTGCCTCATCATGGTCCTCTCCACAGGCTGCAGGGGACTTCTGCTCTGGCTCCTGGAGCTCCTTTCTCCCTCCCTCTTCACTGAACTTATCACCTACAAGGCTGTTTCTCACTCCTCTTTCTCTCTCAGCTGCTGTGTAGCAGCATTATTTTTGTTTTTTAATATATATTTTTTTTCACTGTCTTAAATCTGCTCTCACAGAGGTGCAAACAACATCACTTACTAGTTCGGCTCTGGTTAGCAGCAGTTCCTTTATCTAACATAAGGCAGCTTCTAGATTCTTCTCACAGAAGCAACCCCTATGGCCCCCTGCTTCCAAAACCTTGCCAGGTAAACCCACTACAATAGTCCACACATCAAATCCATGTCTCTCCAATTTAGAGACCAGGAAGTCATGTAGAACTGTGTCAAAGGACTTACAGAAGTCCCTGTAGATGCCATTGGTTGGTCTTCCCTTGTCAGCTGATGCAGTCTCTCCAACACAGAAGGCTACCAGACTGGTCAGGCATGATTTGTTCTTGGTGAAGCATCCAGATGGCATCCCTGTAGACCTCCATGGGGCCACATGTCTCTGCCACTACTGCCTGGGCTTTTCTTTCTTACACCTCAGTTTGGTCATCAGGTCCTTGCTTAGCCATGTTGCTTTCCTGCCTTCTCTGCTTGATTTCCCATACTTGGGCATGGAGACCTCTTGCAATCTAAGAAAAGTGCCCTTAAAGAATAGTCAGGTGTAGTCAGTTTGTCTGTCCTGAGAGACCATGACCCAGGGAATCTCATCCACTAAATCTTTAAATAGTTGGAAGTTCTCTCTGCTTAAGTCCTGACTTTGCTCTTTGACAAGCCCATATTCCCTGAGATCATGAACCCAATCAGTCTGTGGTCTTTCCAGCCCAAACTGCCTCCAATCTTAACCTCTCTAATGAGTTAATTTATATCAGTGAGTATCAGGTCCAGTAACAATTCTCTGGTTGGTTTGTCTAACACCTGGACCAGGGACCTCAGTGTACTCCAGGAGTCTCCTGGGTTGCTTACGTCCTTCCGTGTTGCTTTCTCAGCAGACATTGGGGTGGTTGAAATACCCTATGAGGAAGAGTGATAGTGAGCGTTATGCTTCTTATAGCTGAAGGTCACAAGACTTTGTTAACAGGCATCCTTGACCTGGAAGCCTTAAGTAAACCCCAACCAAATATGTTAATATCAACATATGTCACTCATATATCAATATATGATTTATACCAATATATATATATCTCAATATATGACACAAAATTAAATATACTGATTTATTGTCACAAGCCAATAACCTACTTGAAACTATTTTTGTATTAATAGAACATAAAATAGACAATAGTAATTGCCCAGAAATTAACAACAATAACAAAATGTTAACAAGCTCTTAGTTTTTTCTGAATACAAAAATTATATATTTTGGGAACAAATTTTCAATTCAGAAAATGAAAAGAAATTTTCATTTGATACATTTCAGCTCGCTTTGTTCATGAGCAAAATTTTATCTCATTGACTTTGAGCAATATCTGGACAAGATTTTACAATGTGTTTATTAAAAGCAGTGAAATTTTATGAGTAGGATTTTTAAGCTCTTAGTCCTAAACTTCTTCCAAAGGACGCTGATGACTTAATTGCTATAGATTTCAAACAAATAATTCTAAGAACCTACTTAGCTTATCTCAAACAGCCTAAATCAAAGGAGAGGCGAGAAGTGGAAAGTACTGATTGATTTTGTGTTTCATATTTTCTGAGTTTCACATGCAGCATCTTTTTACTCAGATGGTTGCATAGCTTAGAGTTGTTCAAAACATTCAGATTGGGGGCAGATCCAGGGAGCTACATCCACAGTTATATTAGTGTCTAATATTCCTTTTGTTTCCTGAAGTTTAAATTATGTCATGATGTGGTTAGTTACCTGTATCTGGAGACACCTTTTTAGGCACTTAAAGGATTATATTTTCAGTTTGACAAAGTTTGTCAGAAGTAAGCCTGTTTGGCATTGTCTGAGCACCTGCTCAAAAAAATTGCAAAGACCAAGTTCAGCCAACCTCTGTCCTTCCACTATCTCCAGAACAGACAGACATTCCCGTCTCAAGACAGGATCCATAAATACAAACCAGTCTTCAAAAATTCCTGCTTCCCAATGTTTCAGAGTTAATAAAATCATTTATTTATTTATTAATTTATTTTTTTTTTCCTATCTGGAGTAGACTGTTCACATACGCAGACAACAGAGAAGAAATACAAACAGGATAGGTAGGGCTCATTGACTAAAATACTTAGCATAGATTCAAATATAAAGAATGGTAATACAGTGTAGTCTTTTTGTTTGTTTGTTTCCTTGCTTGCTTTCAGTAGAGCTATTTAGTTCTTACTTGCAACCACAGATGTCTCCACTAAATAGCTATGAAAGCACAATTTGTAAATGCTTGTAAATATTTACACAGTTAAATATTTTCTCATTTGAAAACATGCTGAAGACATTAAAATACAATAGACAACAGACACACATATATATATATATTTTTTTTCCATGTTGTTTTAATCAAGAATTCAAATTCATGAACAAGCACTTCTAGGTTGCTTTCAGTTGGTTATAGATATATATATATCTTTCAATAAAACCGTAGCAATACAAGTTTACTCTCTCAGTGCATTCCATGTGCCAGTCCTCTAAGTTTATGTACATGAACAGATTTTGTGACTCAGCTGACATCTGGAAGATGTGAAAACACAGTAAGGTGATCAGGAGTCTGAGATTCTGTGTGAAGTAGAATATATGATCTTGTCAGCAGAGGATAGTTTCACAGGCAGATAAGAAATAAGAGAGTTAGGAAGACTTTCTGTATAGATTCTTAGCCAATTTCTGCAGTTCTAGATTTCCAGTTAAATTCAAAGAGACTCTAATCTTTATATTTTGAAGATTACAAACATTAAGGTATTTAAAATTTATTTATTTATCTGTTTATACCTACCTGCCTATTTATTGTAAAGCTTATCAAAATAATGTTACAGAATGACAGAATCACAGAATTGTAGGGGTTGGAAGGGACCTCAAGATATCATTGGGTTCAACCCCCTGCCAAAGCAGGTTTCCTAGAGCAGGTTGCACAGGTAAGCATCCAGACGGGCCTTGAATATCTCCAGAGAAGGAGACTCCACAATGTCCCTGGGCAGCCTGTTCCAGTGCACCGTCACCCTCACTGTGAAGAAGCTCTTTCACATGTTGGTGCAGAACTTCCTGTGATCTATTCTGTGGTCATTGCTCCTTGTCTTGTCCCCCCCACAGACCACTGAAAAGAGGTGGGCCAAATCCCTCTGTCTCCCTCACCTCAGGTATTTATACACATTGATAAGATCCCCTCTTTGTCTTCTTTTCTCAAGACTAAACAGACCCAGGTATCTCAGACTTTCCTTATAGGGGAGGTGCTCCAAGCCCTGTATCATTGTTGCTTTAAGGGGTGTAGCTGATTAACCATTATGGGCTTGGTCAGATTCAGGATACTAGACTATCACAATCACAGATTTCACCAATAATGCATTAACCATCTGGGTTCCAGTCGGATTCACCAATAACGCATTAACCATCTGGGGTCCGGTCGGATATTCACCTATAACGCGTTAACCATCTGGGGTCTTGTTGGATTCAGAACACTGAACTATCACGGTCATGGATTCACCAATAATGCACTTAATGAGAGCTATAACAATAAAATCAAGTGTGATTTATTACAGCAACAGGTACACAGGTTCTTTGGATTGCCATTGATAGTGATTGTCTGCAAAAGCAAGTTAGCATGCATGAAATACACAGGTGTTACAGGTGTTACAGGTGCACAGCCTAGAAATTAACCTGTTAGAAGGACCAAAGACTCTAGAGAGATTTATAACCAGGTGTTCAAATCTCACCCAAGAGAGGCTCAGCCCATCGACTGATCCCAGGAGTCAGGAGGTCCTAAGGATGTTGTATTCCCTCGGGATCATATCTCCCCTGACGGTGGTATCTTCCCTAACATCCCCTCTCTCTTAGGCTTATTTATATTATTTTCTATCTTTTAGGTGGAGCTAGAGTGACTCACTTAATAATATCTTAATCATAACTAATACGTTAGTTATGATTGGTGAAAAGTTCTCCTGTATCCGTTAAAAGTAATAGGCTTTGAGAAATTCAGGGCGCATGCTCAGTGAGGGGTGGTCAGAACTTGGAGGCGGGTATCTTTTGGGATGGAGGTGTGTTTTGGTATTATAATGATATAATAATGAGAAAAAGTACACTAAGGTACAGCATTTGTAAAAACATGACAGGTCCTTGGCTCAGGGTAGCAAAAGGTACGGTTTATCGGTCTCAGTGTGCACAAGAACAATCAAGTCCCCACCTGGTCACAGAGCCTAGCCGTGGTGTCTCCACTCCACTCTACGCTCCATACTACACTAGCACACCAGGTTTCCCCAGCGCGATAGCATCTAAGGTTAGAAGCTGAGGGAATGCTCAGGTAATACAGCTACGCCCTACCCTGAAAGCCTCTTCAATGCTGTACATTTTCTTTAAAATGTGAATGTTAGTTTTATTTCCCTGGTTACCTCAGGCAATCGCACCATAATCATCTTTGTGGCCCTCCGCTGGACTCTTTCCAGGAGATCTCTGTCTTTTTTTGTACCGGGGAGCCCAGAACAGACAGAGTACTCCAGGTGAGGCCTGACCAGGGCAGAGCAGAGGGGGAGGATCACCTCTCTTGACCTTCTGGCTATGCTCCTTTTAATGCACGCCATGATCCCATTGGCCCTCTTGGCCACAAGGGCACACTCCTGTCTCATGGTCAACCTGTTGTCCACCATTACGCCTAGGTCCTTCTCCTCAGAAATCCTCTCCAGCAGGCCATCCCCCAGCCTGTACGGATACATGTAGTTGTTAATGTTGTGGTTGTTAATATGTCAATGTATATGTCAATATTATAAATTATATAATGGATTATTATATATATATTTATCAATATTTAAAACAATTTACTAATTACATACCTCATTACTTTACCTTAAATACCTGGAGTATTCTAAATTTTGTTCACCTGAGAGAGAACTTAAATAAAGAGATAAATTATCTTGCATGTTCCTAAGATACCCACACTTTATGTATGAATTATCCTTATTGTATTTTTATTAAGTACTCATACGTATCTGTTCTTTTTTTATTTTTTATTTTCTTCTTAGAGTGAGAGGCCACATTTTTATCCTAATATGAACTTTTTAAACTTGAGATTATGAAATTGGTCATGTCAGTTCAATCTGAAATGTTTTCCTATACTTATCATTTTTTTCTATACAGTAATTTAAATATGATCCATGGGAACAGAAATAAAAATAGAGCCAATCTTTACTGTTATGAAAACAGTACTGAGTTTCCAGCCTAAATTTCCTTCAAAGTTCAGTCTACCTCTTCAAAGTTCACTCTTTACAGCTATAAAAACGTGACAGTACAGATCCAGCTGGTTCAGAGGACAATTTAGCAAATACAATTACAGTATGTGTTTAAATTCTAAATGTGAGAATTTGAATATTTATTTTCATTCTTACTGTGTAAAAACAGTAATTATGTAATAAAAACAGTAATTATATCATATTAAGCAATCCTTGATTTATCAGTAATGTAAGAATCAGTCATATTCACACATAAGTCAATACCAAAATGTCACTGATTGTAAAAATAATATTGTGTTCCAGATAAGTAAAGGGACCACTTGCATGATTCTTCAGGCAGGTTAACAATAAATAAATAAATAAATAAACATGTAAAAAATAATAGTAATAAAAAAAAAAAGTAAAAAATATTGTCTAAATCATTTAGCAAAAATATGTGCTGAATTATATGAATTATCGTGCTATTGTCAGTTTTGTAGTTATTTGTTCAGTTAAGTGGCTGTAACAAAAAACATGCAGAGATGTTAGTAAAGCACACATTGAATAGAAATGTAATTAATGGGTTTAGTTAAAAAATGGACAAAAACAATAATTATGTGATATGAGAGCTAAAATTCTAGTAATTTCAAAACACATTTAGGAATTTTCAGAAGTGATCCCACTGTAATGATTTCCATTCCCTGTCTTTTTCCATGAGAGGACAAAATATCCAAGCTGTCTCCTTTATTGAATATGCCCACTCATACCTTTATTGAATTAATTAGATGTTTATGAACAGTGGTTCCTTAGGGAAGCGTATGTTAATTTGAGTATGACAGTTATTTACTTTCGTTCTGTGTTTATGTACCAGCGGGTGATAACAAATATTACATTCTGTTTTATCTCGTCAGCTCAGCTTGCTGGAGAGCATTTTGATAAGGCAAACCAACAATGAATCTGAGCTTAAATTAAGATTTCTAGCATAATGAAAGTTGGTGTTCACAGCTGCCTATTCCACAGTTGAGATCTTGGACATGTAATACAATTAAACTGTGATAGTCAAAGTATGTGCTGTAGAATACTGCATATTCTCACTAAATTTCTTTTAAAACTGAGAAACCAAACCAACACTGAAACTGAGCTGATAATAGATGTAATCTCTATATTTGCATATGAAATAGTTATTGAGCACAGTTCTGTGTGAAAAATCATAAAACTGCAATATAGGATAAATAAATTAATATAAATTAATTTATGTTTTGTATTGAGGTGAATGTTGTGTTATAGTTTTGCCTTGAAAACTTGAGGCACAGAACAACCAAAACAGTCACAGAAGTACATGACCTAGTTGATGAATTGGCTCTAACTGACAACTTTTACACAGTGGAAGTAAATTTTTGAAATGTATTTACATGTCAATGTTCACACATATCTGTTGATAACTATAATTTCATAGGTGACTGAGCCACAAATCCCTACTTTTCTGCTGTAATAAGAAAGAATATGAAGAACAGCGACTGCCAGTAAACTTGGTCTGGGTTTGAAGAACAGAGACTGCCAGTAAACTTGCTCTATCACCCTTTAGGCTGAATTAAACATCTGAGTGTTTATCTGATGCTTATACTTGGCAACTCCATTAAAATTTTTTATTGATATGCAAACTCAAGTTTAATACATCCTGTGTGTTGGGTCTAATACCCACATGACGGGAAGTAATGTGATTATTGTAAAATATGCTTTGAGATTTTAAGGCTGATAATCTTGACAGAAGTAAGGAATCCCAGATATACATATCCAGCATATACATATACATGTATACACAGTTGTATACATATACATAAGAAATGTAAGAAAAATATATTCAGAATTGTATATGCATATGTAGTTGGTGTTTCTCCTCTCCTGACTAATAAAATATATCTTGATTATATATTCTGAACATTTGGTCAGAATTTGAAATTTAAAATAACAACAACCAAGCAACTCTCCCAGCCAACACAACTTTGAAAGATACATGTAATGTTTTGTTTAACTTCTTAAATGATTAGAATTCAATGTGAGAAACATAATTCTAATTATTTTCAATGAGTCTTTGAAAGTTTAAAAGAAATCTTTTTATTGCCATAGACATGAGAAACTTACTTGAAAAAGAAAGGGAAAAAAAAGATCTATGTAATTGGTTAATATTCTCCAAAGGATTAGAGATAAAATATCATTTACTACAGTTATTGTAGAAGAAAGAAAACTTTCATAATGACATAAGAATTTGTTTTCAAGCATGTGTATAGGCAAATTGTTTTCCTTAATATACAAATTGTTATGTTTCTTTGCTATGTTATTGAACTGAAACAAGTAACACAATTAGTCAGTTTATTTACCTCTAAGGCAGCTAACTAGTATCTGTTTAATAAAGTATGCATTTGATGCTGCAGCTCCAACCCCAAATTATCAAATCTTTCTCCATACCTCCCACAAAGCTTTCAGAAGTAATTGATGAATTACTTAAAAGAACAGTGCAACCTTGGACTCTCCAAGCAGCTGCCTGCAATATGAAAATTCATATAAGGAGTGGAATTAATGGCCAGGTTGGAGAAGTAGCCTGTATCATTATTCATGCCAGAGATTTAAATAGCCTTGACACGCTTCAACAGGTCACAGTATTGTCTCAAAATCTAGACAAAGAAAAGGACATTTACAGAGTCACACAGATATATGGTTCTGGTGAATCAGCTGAAGAACTAGCAGAATTATGGAAGCTTGTTGTAGTATAATTTCATGTCTGTCCATCACAAGAAGGAACTGAACAGAAGTGTTATTTATCAGCTAAACAAGTATATGGCTTTCAGTAATAGTTGTGAAGAAAATATCTCTTGGTAACAATGCATTTCTTACCTTTTGAGAATTTCATATGACTTCCTTATTTTATTTTTCAAGTAATTGGATAAAGCTTCAGGTAAACACAAATACTAGAAATGAAGCAGACAACACAAAGCAAACCCACAGTTTGAAACCACAAGACTTCATCTTTCAGGAACAAAATAAACATGGTAGTAACTTTTAAGCTCAAATATAAACCAAGAAGTTGCATTTAAGTTGGAACCTAATACAAAACCACTTTAATTCTTAACAACACATACATTTTTATTCAAACTGATTTTGTATCCATTCATATAGTTAGATTTGAGGAAAAGAGCTAATAAATAAAGCATGTGATTCTATTTAATAATCTTCAGTGTTAGTTTTTCCTACATTAAGAGACAAACAAAAATTTCTTAAGAGAGTTTGATGGAGAAACTATATGCCTGATACATACATAACTCAACAGAATTCTACTATTATTTATAGGGAATATTTACTTATAAATAATTTTGTGTCTTATCTTGAAGATTTGTCTTTTTATTTATATGTCATAGCAGCAATATGTATGGGAAGTATATTCCATATGTCCTGGTACATAAGGAATATAGCTAATATAGTATTTCTGTTTTTATATTTATTTATTTTTATCTATTTTATTTTTATTTAGGCCATATATAAATATTTTTATAAATATTTTTATATTTATAAATATTTTTATATAAATATTTTATATTTTAATATATTTTTATA
Source organism: Netta rufina (assembly GCF_964035555.1). NCBI lineage: Eukaryota > Metazoa > Chordata > Aves > Anseriformes > Anatidae > Netta > Netta rufina. The sequence continues at coordinate 37,560,352 of NC_140123.1, read as the reverse complement.
AATATTTTTATTTAGCCCATAAAACATTAATCTAATTGGAGCTACTGCAACTTTCACATAGTCAAAGTGTAAGATCACTGTGCTATGGAAAACACAACGTTAGTATGCTCACATACTAATGTTAGTATGCTCCCATACATTTTGTGTGTGTGTGTTATGGGTATGATGCAGACTTTACAGTTTAATCACTTTCAGGTTAACACAAATGTGAAAATCTGGTTTTGCAGACTATATGGAGAAAGAGAAGGAGAATGTGGGAAAGGAGGGCAATACATTTATTGTACAAAAGAAAACCTGTCTAATTTTTGTACCATATTTATGCAGCTGGAAATGTACCTGCTGATTTAGTAGCAAACATCAGTGAGTATATGAGACATCTCATCACCTGATGAGACGTCTCCTGACTATTTCAGGTGTCTTTTAGTCGTTTTTGTTATTAGGAAAATGTATGACCAAAAAACTGCTTGGCCATATTACAAAGCAACTTTACATTCTAATCTTTTTTTTTTTTTTTTTTTTTTTTTTTTTTTGTGAAAATATACATATAGTCATGCATTATTACTTAACTGAAAAACATGGAAAATGTATCTCCTAGTGTACCATTAGTAGAAAACAATATTCTTTCATCAATCACATAAACCAGGAACTAGACATATTTGATACCTATTGGTACATCTCTGTTCCATTTGGTTTTACATAAAGTCTGACCAACACAGTTAGATGTCTTTTAAATGAGGTTCATCATCCTTTCCTGTTGGGAGGTTTAATACACAGAGATACTGTAAATATGAATTATTGAACTACATATGAAAAACAAATAAGGCTCAATTTGCATGTCTGTGGGTTTTTACATAGTGAATAACATCAGTGCCTATGTGAATAGAGTAGCAATAATAAACATTATGCTGGGGGAGTACTTAAAATAAAGACCTGAAGCACAAAGAAGTGGAAGTGCACTTTAATGGAGAAAGTGTAATATGGGAAAACAAACAAACAAACAAATAAAAACACACCCACAAAAAAAAAAAAAAAAAGATTGTAAAATTAAAAGAATATGAATTACATAAAATATAAAAGAAAATAAAGAGGCACACAATATACACAAAACCTAAAATAATCCTCACATTGTTATAAACTTCTTGGATTTAAAATTTATCTAGAAAAGTTACAAATGAGTATTGCATCCGCAATTTCCATCCCCTGTTCCTATAATTAACTTCCTAGATTCTTGAGGCAAACTAAATACTGCTAAGTTCCATCAAAAAGTGTCTTATGATTCAGACAAATGTTCTTGTTTTCCAGGCACATTGGTGCCAATACTCAGTGTAACTTTGCCCATAGGAGTAATGGAAAAAATAGAGTATAGCTGCAGCATTAATGTGCTGACAAATTGTCCATCTATGCCAGAAATTTGCTTCAGAGAACAAAGACTGTCAGATTTTATTTATTTTTTTTTTCCCATAGTGCTCATCATAGATATCCCAAATATGTCTGAGTCACTCAAGGGTTTAAAAGGGATAAAATAAGTAACAGACTGCTTTGCATTATAGCTAATTTCCCAGAGATGCAAAGCATGGCTAAAACCAGGCTGTATATGTACATTTATAATTACAAACTTTAACAGCCTAAAGGTATTGGATTGCAAACAAATTGGGGATCACTTACTTCCCTCAGCAACCATAATAAAGAAATAAAAAACTATTTATTGCTTTTGTCACACACAATAAATAAATGTGAAAAGGTACTTTTTCCAGAAGTAAAAAATGCTTTTTATAGCTTTACTTTGTAGGAGGTAGGAGACAATAAAAATAATAATAATAATAAAAAAATCCTTTTGTAGGATATAGGAGATAATAATAAAAGATTTCCACTGATGAATTACAATTAGTATTTCAAAGACTTAGGATCATCAGGATGATCTGCATTTTCTATTAACTTTTACCATACAGAATGGCTGAAATCTTAGGAATCCTAGTATTCACATGAGGTGAAAAAAAAGTGGGGGACAGTTATGTAAGGGAGGATCAGAGTCAGCAGTTGCTTAGTATTCTGTTTTGATGGCAATTCTTTGAGTAGGACTTGAAATACAGAAAATGCCATTCAGACATAAGTAAGGACTTTTTCTACGTGAGGATGTTCAAACACTGGAACAGGTTCCCCATAAAAATTGCATAATTTCCATCCTTGGAGATATTTAGAAGTTGAATTCACATGACTGTCGGCAACCTGATCTAGTTGACCTTGCTTTGGGTCACTGGGAGTTGGACTAGATGATATCCAGAGGTGCCTTCCAGTCTCAGTGATGATTCTTCTAAAAACCACCTCCCCTGGGATACATAAATTATGGAATTATTCACCATATCACTCATGAAAACGAAAATTCCTTAGAATTTGTTTTCTAGTGTGACAAAAGATGTAATTAGTAATATTTAATTTATTTATTATTACATGTATCTCAATTTCATGCTGAAGGCCTGATGTCCTAGGTGATGTCCTCCAAAGCATCACATCCTCCCATAGCCATTTAAGCTTCAGATTGTCATTCATGCAACAGATCTGGAATATTCTACAAGTACTAATTGTGCTGTTTTCTAAAGTATTCTCAGAGGTACTCTTAGCATGCCATACATTTTATCATAGATAAGTAATCTTGTACAAGCAATAGATAAGTTGTAGGTGCCAAGGAAAAAGAAAATTTGCAGCAGCAGAGCTAGGTTTAATCTAAAAAAATTATAATACTCCTTCTCCAGGTCACATTTGTTCTGGCATCTTTTTTCATGCACAGAGACTATGCAAGCAGGATATACTCAGTTTAAGATTAAACATCTATTTTTGTTTAAATAGACTAATACACAGGTAATAGAAATGTATGACTAGTGAGCTGCTAGGCTAAGCATTAATATTTTCACTGCCTTTCAGGAGACCCCTGCCTTTTCTGGACAGGCATTTAATGAGGCAAGGAACAGTCTTTCTGTTTCTTGGAACTGATTTGATAATCTATGCTGCTGAGCTGTTGCTTTCCACTTTACTGCTTTATTCTTAGGTCTTAATACCTTTTCACTTCAATATGTGTGTATATATATATATATATATATATTTTTTTTTTATTAGGTTCTTAGGGTCATTATCTGCATCTAAGCAAATCACCCCCATCTGTGCTTTCTGTACTTGTATCACTGTAGTCTATATACATTCAGAGTAATATTATCAGCAAACCTGATGTCACACTTTTTTTTTTTACTTAAAGGTTCATAGAATCATAGAATTATTTGTGTTGGAAGGGACCTGTATGACTAGTCCAATTCCCTCTCTGCCGTAAGCAAGAACATCTCTCATCAGATGAGGCAACCAAAAGCCCTATCCAGCCTGGCCTTTACTTCCAGGTAAGGGGCATCCACAACTTCTTTGCATAACTTGAATCTCACCATTGTCATAGTGAAGAATTTCTTTGTTATCTAAACCTATTAATCTAAATCTACTAAATTCCTTGTGCTTAAAGCCATTACTTCTTGTCCTAACACCAAACTTAATGACAAAGAGGCCCTCCCTATCTTTCCTGTAGAAATAATTCTTTACTGTAAGAACTGCAAGGTTACTATAAGGTCAGTGTCTTCTCTAGAAGGATGTAGGCCTATTAGAGCAGACCCAAGGAAAGACATGAAGATGATCAGAGCGCTGGAGCATATCTCCTATAAAAACAGGTTAAGAAGAAAGAAAAGAGAAAAAAAAAAAAAAAAAAAAAAAAAAAAGGATATCTAGCATTTTGGAATATCAAAAAGGTATAAAAAAGGGTAAAGGGTAAAGTTTCTGAATGTCCTAATTACAAGAAGGCAGCATGCTACAATTAGAAATTCAAGGCATTTTAAGTAGCCACAGTTTTCAAAGAAGTATTCAATACTCAGTCAATGAATCTGACATCTTAGCTTGGGCCATCAAAAGCAGATCTTTGAAAGTTACTATTCATAGCTGGAAATGTAAGGCAAATAAATGAGGCAAATATAAAGAAAATTATTGCACTAATTTTTTTAAACAAGATTTAGGATCAGCTTACTTTTTTTTTTTTAAATTATTATAATTATTTATTTACATTACTTATGCTTTTCTTTCATATTCATAAAACGTACAACTTTAAGCATATCATTGTGGCATGATGTTCTTTTCAGAAATGTCATGACATTTGTCCTCCAGGTTGATTCATACTTTCTTCCCTCATTAGCATTCTCTCTTGGTGACTCTTCTCATGATTCCTGTTCCAATTTATGATGCCTGGCCACAGTAACTTTTCAAACAGGTTAGGAAATGGAATTCCATGTGATTAAGAATTATCTCGGCATGCAGTTAAAGCTATGTAGTTTTGGACACGTGCCAAGATGTTCCTTTCTCATTTACATATATATATATTAAAAATTATGTTTTAACAAATAATATTCATTCATATTTGATTCTTCAATAGACATATGCACAATTATGCAGGAAGAGACGCTCAGTCAGAGATAGAATCATAGAATAATAGAATCATAGAATCATTAAGGTTGGAAAAGACCTCCAAGATCATCTGGTCCAACCATCTCCCTACTACCAATGTTACTCACTAAACCATGTCCCTAAGCACCACATCCAAACTTTCCTTGAACACCCCCAGGGATGGTGACTCCACCACCTCCCTGGGCAACCCATTCCAATGCCTGACTATTCTTTCTGAAAAGAAATGTCTCCTAATTTCAAACCTAAACCTCCCCTGGCACAACTCAAGGCCATTTCCTCTAGTCTTATCTCTAGCTATCTGAGAGAAGAAGCCAACCCCCAGCTCCCCACAACTTCCTTTCAGGTAGTTTTAGAGAGCAATATGGTCTCCCCTGAGCCTTCTTTTTTCCAGACTAAACAACCCCAGTTCCCTCAGCTGTTCCTCATAAGATTTGTGTTCCAGACCCTTCACCTTCGTAGCCCTTCTCAGGACATGTTCCAAGGCCTCAATAGATTTCTTATACTGAGATGTCCAAAACTGAACACAGTACTTGAGATGTGGCCTCACCAGAGAAGAATACAAGGGGACAATCACCTCCCTGATGCTGCTGGCTACACTGTTTCTGATACAAGCCAGGATGGCATTGGCCTTCTTGGCCACCTGGGCATACTGCCGGCTCATGTTCAGGCAAGCACCAACCAACAACACCAGATCCTTTTCCTGTGCTTTTGAGCCACTGCCCCAAGCTGGTAGCGTTGCATGGGGTTGTTGTGGCCAAACTGCAGGACCTGGCACTTAGCCATGTTGAACCTCATCCCATTGGCTTCTGCACATGGATCCAACCTGTCCAGGTCCTTCTGCAGGGCCTTCCTACCCTCTGGCAGATTGACACTTCCCCCCAACTTGGTGTCATCTTCAAACTTACCGAGGGTGCATTCAATGCCCTTGTCCAAATCATCAGTGAAGATATTATAGAGGATGGTCCCCAACACCAACCCCTGGCGAACACCACTCATGACTAGCTGGATTTCATTCCATTCACCACTACTCTCTGGGCCCAGACATCCAGCCAGTTTTTAACCCAGAAAAGTGTGTACTTGTGCAAGCCATGGTCAGCCAGCTTCTCTTTCTAATAAAATGTGCAAAACTTCATTAACTGATGCAATGCTTTCTTTTCTATAAAACATTTTTGAAGAATTATTATATAAACTCCTGTATTGCCAATTATACAAATATCATATTGATGAATTCTGAAGAAATCTTTAATAGAAGTAGGGTCACTAGATATGAGATTAGTTTTGATCATTTATGTAATTGATATAAATAGTCACTGGCCATAATCTGTAATAAAACATGATTTTCATTTTCCAGTAAATTGCATTTCTAATGTATAACACCCTGTCTTTGTCTCATCTCCGTGGCAACACTTCTTTTTGCAATTTATAAGCCTCTTTTTTTCAATATGGAAATATTTTTAAGTATTTAAAAATAAATCAGGTGAGAAATTGACAATACTAAAAGAAACAAAAAGCACTTCCAAATATATTAAAATATTCTGCTATGTGGAGTGTACTTTTTGCACAAATATTCCTTGTAGTAACACAGTAGGCTCTCCAATGATGATGATGATGAGCCAGTAGGCTCATCTATTGACTTCAAAGTAAAGATTCTCTTTGCTTCTTTGTTATGTATTTACACTAATCCCCTTTATTTATCCCATAAACACATGTTTTTGTATACTTTTTAAATATTTTTTTTGAAAAAGATGCTTTTTACAGTATTTCATATGTTTATTCTTATATCTTTCTGTATGAAAATTTCAAATTTCCTTTTAAATTTCTTTTAAATTAGCCTTACCACTGTATTTTCCATCTATATTAGCTTCTCTTTTTTGAACTTGCACACAACTTTCTATACCACTATTTTAGTCTCTACTGACTAGCTAAAAGACCTAGATCTAAAAAGTAATTTTACATTTACAAAATAAAAGATAACAACAGACTATTAAAATAACTTCTATGCTGAAGGACACTGAAAAATACCAGGTACTTCATGTAAATAAAGCTTGTCTTCAATGTTTTCAAAGAGGGACCAAGAAAATTCTTGATTCAAGTCAATAAAGCAGAATGGTGTCTGGGAAATGGACTTTAAGGTCAGTGGAATTACAACCTAGAGAGACAAGACCATATTTCAACCCCAAAGTTACCATGTTCTGCGGTAGCTGTTCTTCCTTCAGTGAGTTTGTTATGTGGATTCTGGATCTGACTTATACAGAGGCTGCTGTTGTAGAAATTTCTAAAAATATATGTTTATATCTGTGTATATATTTGTCTTTTTCTTAAAAGTGATTAGAGGTGAACACCTGGGACCTACACAAAGTTTACATTATGATAGTAACTTTCAAAAATGTGTAAACAGATATGATAGCTACAACAGCTTGCTTATCTGTAGAAGTATGGTGTCACAGATGGCTGACAAGATTTGTGTACTTTTCTTCTTGACATGCGTGTCAAACAATACTTAAGAGTGCATACAGAAATATGTTCAAGTATAGGTAGTAGACACAATAAAACCCATATGTTCATATGTGTTAAGGTATATAATATGGAAGAAGTACCTAATGTATTGGATGTAGTGCTAAGTGTTTAAGGAAACCCAACTATCTACATATATCTACCTGCATAAAAAAAATTACATAAATTACATTACATAAATCCCAAAATTACATATTTGCCTACTATATATAATCAGATGGATTAAAGCTAGGATATATTTATCCCATTCAGCTCTGTAGTTTGATAAAATGAAAAATTGATTGCTAACTATCTAGCTAACATTCACTAACAACTTCCAACTATCACAGAACACCTGCACTTAAAAGTTTGAAACTTCCCATATAATATCCATCTGTATTACTTTGAATCAGGTTGATTAAATAATATTATTTTTATAGGATGCTGATTCAGAAGTCATCTGAGTCAGTACTGCATTATATATAACGTTCTGTCTCAATATTGCAGTTTTCTCGAGAGAGGAATAAAACTGACAGTGGGCAATATAATATTCAGGCCAAAAATTGAAGCCATTTGTAGAAACCCAAAGTTAAGAATTCCACCTAACTAACAAGAACACTGCCTACTTGTCCAAATGTGCAAATCTGCAGTAAAACAATCAATTTTCTGATTAAGGTACTTAACTCTGAGTGGCACCAGTTTAAATCTACTTAGACTGGGAATAACACTGAATTTATATTGTATGCTTCTTGAACGACTGCATAATCAATTATGATATGCAGAGGGGAAATATCCCAGCACTTCCTCTTCACATAACTTCCACAGAACAAAGTTGAAAGAGGTAAGGACTTGAGGTAGGCATCTGTCAAAGCAATTTAATTAAAGTTATGTTCTTGTAACATCTCTTATGTTTGGTCATATTACTGAACTTAAGAAAGATGTAAGGAAGGAGAATGAAATATGTCCCATCTAGAGAACTTGAGTGCTATTTTAAGAAAAAATAAACTTTGTTTCCAAAAACTGAATAAGAATTATTATTATTAAGAAATAAAATCAATTTAATATTTATCTTGTATCTATCGCTGTCCACTATAGAGGGAGAGAAATGTAATTTATTAGAAGCACAGGTAGGAAAGAGACTTACTCCTGTTAGTGAAAATTCCTTGTGGGAAAATGGTTCTATTCAATGACAACTGTAGTTATTCTTAATATTATTGCATTATAATTGAGCAGAACTTTTAGCAACATGTGCTATTGAAATTTCTATTAAGCAGTTATAATAAACAACTACGAAGAGAGAAACATCAGAATGTTTTCATATTCCAGGAATCCTACCAATGGAAGAGTGAAAACTGATCATAAATATGACAATATAACTGCATGGGTGATTTTTTATTTTTATTTATTTTTATTTTTAGTTATTTTTATTTTTACTTATTTTTAGTTTTATTTATTTTTATTTTTAGTTATTTTTATTTTTATGTTAAGGATATGCGTCACACCCCGAACCAAAGTACATTTTCAAATAGTGCTAGAGATGTACAGGTTCAAGGGAGAATAAAAACTTCATAATTTATTTATAAAATGTCTACTTAAAGCTGTTGACTGAGTCATTCAAAATCTGTGAGAAAAAAAGAACATGAACTTTTTAGGTTCTTTTTATTCTTTTGGTTGGAAGAACAGTAGTTTTCTTCCTGTTCTTTTCATGACCTGATCACATCCCCAAAGAAAACGTTCACTTCAGTGTTTGGGAAATCAAACCCTTTGTGAACATTTTTTTTTTCCCTGTCTCAATACATGATGTTTTCTGTCAACATTTTCCCTATTTCCTTGTCTTCTTTCCTTTTTAATTTGCTTCAGTCATTTTTTCCTGGCTGCTAGAAAACTGATTATTTCTACTGCATCAGAGCACTTAAACCAGTGCTATTCATTTCACAGAATCACAGAATCACAGAATTTTCTAGGATGGAAGAGACCTCAAGATCATCGAGTCCAACCTCTGACCTAACGCTAACAGTCCCCACTAAACCATATCCCAAAGCTCTACATCTAAACGTCTCTTAAAGACTTCCAGGGATGGTGACTCCACCACTTCACTGGGCAGCCTGTTCCAATGTCTAACAACCCTTTCAGTAAAGGAGTTCTTCCTAACATCTAACCTAAAAATCCCCTGGCTCAACTTAAGCCCATTCCCCCTCGTCCTGTCACCAGGCACGTGGGAGAACAGACCAACCGCCATCTCGCTACAGCCTCCTTTAAGGTATCTGTAGAGAGCAATAAGGTCGCCCCTGAGCCTCCTCTTCTCCAGGCTGAACAAGCCCAGCTCCCTCAGCCGCTCCTCATAGGACTTGTTCTCCAGGCCCCTCACCAGCTTTGTTGCCCTTCTCTGGACTCGCTCAAGCACTTCCATGTCCTTCTTGTAGCGAGGGGCCCAAAACTGAACACAGTACTCAAGGTGCGGCCTCACCAGAGCCAAGTACAGGGGGACGATCACCTCCCTAGCCCTGCTGGTCACACTGTTTCTGATACAAGCCAGGATGCCATTGGCCTTCTTGGCCACCTGAGCACACTGCTGGCTCATATTCAGCCGACTATCCACCATCACTCCCAGGTCCTTCTCTGCCTGGCAGCTCTCCAACCACTCATCCAATCACTCCCAGCCTGTAGCTCTGCTTGGGGTTATTGCGCCCCAGGTGCAGGACCTGGCACTTGGCCTTGTTGAACTTCATGCAGTTGACCTCAGCCCATCGGTGCAGCCTATCCAGATCGTCCTGCAGAGCTTTCCTACCCTCAAGCAGATTGACACACGCACATAGCTTGCTGTCATCTGCAAACTTACTGAGGGTGCACTCAATGCCCTCATCCAGATCATCGATGAAGATATTAAAGAGGACCGGCCCCAGCACCGAGCCCTGGGGGATGCCACTAGTGACTGGCCTCCAACTGGACTTGGCTCCATTCACCATGACTCTTTGGGCCCGGCTATCCAGACAGTTTCTAACCCAACGAAGCATGCGCCAGTCCAAGCCAAGAGCAGCCAGTTTCTTGAGGAGAATGCTGTGGGAGACGGTGTCAAAAGCCTTGCTGAAGTCAAGGTAGACCACATCCACAGCCTTTCCCTCATCCACCCAGCACATCACTTTGTCAAAGCCATTGATGGAGGCTAACTTTGGAGCTCTCAAAAGGTTTACTGGTTACTATGAATGTCCTCCCAGCAGTTCAAAGAATTCTCTCTTAAATCTCTCCTGAAAAAATACTTGAAAACCTCTGTCTCCAGTAACCACAGTATTGAGAACTTTTCAGCATAACCTATATCACTAAATCAAATCCTCTTCAAAACAACCAAAGTTGCTGTTCCCTAATTTCTTCCCCTGCTCTTGTTATTGTTCTTCCTATTATTCTTGTTACTATTGTTGCTAGTTTCTATAAATACTCTACCAAACTTATTAATTGTATTTGACCTGAATTGACAAATCATTTTTGGCTGTCACAAAACAATATTTTGCAAAAATATGCCATTTTTGTAGCAGGAAAATAAATAATTAAATAAAATAAACAGAAATTGAACATCCTTTATTATAATACAGCATATTATAATATTACAATATTATAATTATATATTGTAATAAATGGCTCAGTCTTCAAAATTGAACTATAATCAAAGTTTACAATTTATTAAAGGAATATAGGTAAGCAAGCAACGCTGGGTGTGCCAGGAGTCTCTGCTCCACCAAGATGTACACCAGTTACATCAAGCAGCTGATTTTTATGTTCCTAGGCTAACACATATTCATTACTACTTCTAAAAAAACTATGTTATTATAATTAGTTTCCGGAATCCAAACCCTCCTACTGGAGCATGCGTATCAGTCTCCGGTGGTGCCTCTGGGAGTCTCTCGTGCTGTAGGCTCATAGTCTTCCTCCCTCTTATCCTTCTCCTTTGTCCGACTTGGCTGGATGTCAGAGACTTGTGCAGCATCCCCTGCAAGCTTTGTCTTTTAGTTGTCCTTCAGCTCTCCCTGTCTTCTTGATCTCCTGGCCAGATATCAGAGACTTTCATAGTGTCCCATGCAATAGTCATAATAGTTAGCAGTTATTCTGAAACCCCCCAGATATCAGAGACTTCAAGGAAAAGCCTACAAATACATTTCCCTTCAAGCTCTCTATTGACACAAATTGCTAAAATATTCCTTTGCAAGATTCAAGAACTATCTACATTAACCACTATGTTTTTCTTAGACTTGTGGTTATACAAGCATATGTAAGACAGAAGGTCACATTCATCATACCCCTTACAAGATCAATCAGAAAATTAATAATTATCTGTTTTTTTTTTTTTTATATATATTATATTTATTAGTATGTAGGGTTTGTTTCTTTGTTATATTAATCATTTTATTTGAAAATCCTTCTGCAAAGAAAAAAAATACTACTACTGTTGTGTTTTGTTCTTTTCTGTTTCATTTTGTTTTGTTAGGGTGTTGGTAATCTAACAGTGGTGCTTCCAAAATTCTAATATTATATCCTGTTTCACAAAAATAAAATTGAAACTGAAATAGATATTTTTTGTGACCCCACATTGATTTGGAACAGGACTGTTGGTTAGCCATCTTTTACTAAGGGTGTTAAAAGGACTATTATTTTTTCCTGTTTCTCTGTGAGATGGTTTAATTCTGAAACACTGTAAAGCTCATTTAATCATTTGCAAAATGTGTTCAGAACTCTACTTTTTTTTTTTTTTTTTTTTTTTTTTTTAACAGCATTTTATATTGTATTGTTCAGTGGGCAAGGCAGTAGAAAAAAATAATGCCCAATATTTTCACCTGAAAAACCTTTGAACTATGGCTTCATAAAATTTTAAGCTTCTTTAACTGTTACTCCACTGAGATATTCATAAAATTAGAAGAATACATTCCGGAGACTCTGATAAAGCTGCACCACCTTGACAGTTACTGGAGATCTTCCAAAGCAATCCATAACATAGGGTCTCCAACCATAGTCTCCATAGTTTTGCCATAGTCTCCAACCTATGGCAAAAGAAGTTACTTCCTTGAAACCTCTCAATAAATCATCTCACTGTATATGAATATGTGCTCTCTTCTTACATTTACTGTATTAAGGTCTTTTGCTTTGTCATACTCTGCTGTTCTCCACTTGAAGAAGATCTTAGCACAAAATAAATAAATAAATAAATAAATAAATAAATAAAATAAAATAAAATAAAATAAAATAAAATAAAATAAAATAAAGTCATTTATATAAGTAATATTAAGTAAGAAATATATTTGCTGAACCCTGAACCCTGAAAGAAGTAGTATGAAATATATTATGAATGGAGCTACTGTGTGCGTTTGCATGTGTATGTGTGTGTGTAACTGTTTAGAGACGAAACAACAGAAGCTGAGAAAAGGAAGCATTCTACTTCTGTGAATATGAAGCCATCATTGTGCTATAAGCTGATGCAAAGCCTTGTTATAGATAAAGGAGTAAACACTGTAGCTTCCAAATGATTAAACAAATAAGGCCGCTTCTCTCAAAGCTCTTAAATAAAATGTTGTCACATAAGTAGTAAAGAAAATGAAGCAGGAATTTGCTTAGAAATTATTGTTGCATTATCAGTGGGATATAGCTGTCTTTATGGCTCAACATGATCCAACAGCAAATTTTGCTTCCTGTGCATGCCTTGTAAACTTGTCTTCAAAGGAAAACTGAGATGCAAGTGAAGAAATTTCTTATCAGCTGTCATAAATTCCCATTCTGAAAACTGCATAAGTTCTCAAACAGAGTTGCACAGATTGGTCCCAAAGTTAAGAGAAAATCAAATGAGTTGGGTTGAGGAGTAGAGTTTATCTGTTTCAGATAAAAGAGACTAACAAGCATAATGGAAGTTCAGGGTAGGCAGCAAAGAACAAGAAGTGTAGGAAGTAATGTAGAAGCTGAAAGATAGTAAACCCAATAAACCATTTCTAAGCCTTGCTGTATTAACCTCTAGTTTTGTACAATATAGCAAGTCACGTGGTTGATGGTTGCTTAAAACAGTGTAAATATGAATAAATTATACTTTTTTTTTTTTATTTTAAATTCGGTTTGTTTTAATATCAGACTTTAATTTTCCTTCTATTTTCTTCCCCTCCCCCCTTTTTAAGAATTGGTCAAATCTTCCTCACAGTATTAATGTTAGACATCAGTATGGGGTGGAATTTAACATCATAAAGCTGATTTTCTGAATATTGAGCTAAATTCTAGAAACATTTGAGATGTTCTATCTTTCTCTGAGCATTTCAAGACCATATAATAACATCATATCTTTGAAGCACATAGTTGCATTCCTAGGACTATCTGAAGGCAGTCATTGTCAGTCTTCTGGGCAAACAACAGATAAATTAAACTGTAGGCTAAATAGGCATTGAATTAAATAGATGCAGGTTACATAACATAGTTTATCAAGTCACCATTAGACCTAAAACAACCATTAGACCTAAAACAATTGTCCAAACTGTTTCTAAAGCCAACACTGCTTGCATGCCTCACATTGACTTTAGAAAGAATCAGGAGTTAGTTCTCTTACTAAATAAGTTTTTTTTTGTTTTGTTTTGTTTTGTTTTGTTTGTTTTTTATCTAATAATTTGTGTCAAATTACACAATCTTTAAATCTTATTGAAAATTCATTATTTTGTAATGCATGAGATGAAATTCTAAAATGCCAGTTTCTACTTGACCTTATAACACAAGTCTTGGGGAACTTCTGTTTAAAATTATTTTATGTACAATACAAACAGTAACTTTGAAAAAAATGTTACGCAATTTAGCAACAATATTTTTGGGTAACATTTGCAGGAGCTTAGTAGCCTATATTTCTGTTTTGATTACAGATGTAGTTGTTACCTATTTTACTTTGGTTATATCAATTTGTAATCAAATGACAATACCAGTAAATACCAGTTAGCAGTCAGAACTACCCAACTCATATAATTAAGAATTTTATTATTTTTTAAAATCATTGAGTTATACTCATACTTGACATTTGTCAACAGCAGCATTATTGGGTTCAGTGCTCAACTAAATACTGAGTGCAAACAGTGTGCAAATAAAGTTTGACCAGTAAAGCTTAAACTGGAGTGCAAACCTACATGGTTTTCTGTTAAACTTGTTAGATTTTTTTCTGTTGTCTCAGACAACTGATTATTTTTGTTATGAAAATTTGTTATGAAATCCTTTTGTAGCCCTACAGACAGTTTTATTCTCTCTTAGAAAGGACACAGCTGTCATGTAGTCTTTCCCAAGTTTTCCAGACTTTATATCATTTTAGGTTTGTCTTCTGAAATCTCTGCAGTTTGACTGTCTTTTTAGCACTTAAAATTTGATGTGTAAAATGAAAGCCACCACTCACTCTTCCTGAAAAGGTCAGTCATAACCCAAACAAAGTAGTTACTATTTCTGGATTTGAGGTAATTTATTCTACTAAAAACAACTGATAAATATGACATTATAACAACTGAATTATGAATTGTAAAGGTAAAGAGAACACTCCTTTTTGTTTCTCCATATGGTGTTACAAGTTAACTGGCAAGCTCTATGTAGGAACTATTTCACTGATGCATTTATTAATACATATCTAAACAGACAAACATTTAGTATTAATCACACAATATATTTTTACACTTAAAATGTAACATTAAATTTCAGTGAGAAAATTTTAAATGAAAGTCAGTGTCATTAGCTGCATGTAAGTCAACTGTGTATCATAAAAAAAATAAAAAACAAAAAAAAACAACAACATAAAATTGTATTTTCTCTTTAGATGCAGATATTGATATAAAATCACATAATAGTCATGTTTCAATGGTAGTGCTTTTAAACTGGGAACAGATTTAAATATATGGCTATGATTAAAATCATAAATCTCATGCTTCATATTTCCTGTAGACCATTTCTCAGCATTAAAACTTTATTAGTACTTCTGCCATGAAATGACTATCTGTCCTTCTATCTTTGCTTAAATGAACGGAAACTGATATACCATCAAAATGGATATCTATATATCAACATTTGACATTCTAATGGGAGTACTTCCACATGTATAAATGTCTTGTAGTTATATGCTGAGTTAGAGAAAAAAAAATCCATCTGGAGATAAACAGTTCACATGGGTATCTGTACATTGGATAAAAGTAAAACTACATGTATAAAAGTAATTTTAAAATAAAATATTTAATTCAGATGTTTGCAAACTGTCTTACTGCTTGCCATGAGTGAATATCAAGTGGCTCAGCATATCAAATAAATATCAAATGGCTAATCTGGAAAGAGACTGTATTTTTAGTTTCTTGGTCAAATGCACAATTGATAAAGCTGTTTACAATTTGAGAATTGGATAAAACATAATTATTTAAAATAGCATCATATCATTGCCTTAACAATGGCAAGGCCGGAGGATAAGGCAATGGCCCAGCTGAAGTGCATCTACACCAATGCACGCAGCATGGATAACAAACAGGAGGAGCTGGAAGCCATCGTGCGGCAGGCAGGTTATGACTTGGTTGCCATCACGGAGACGTGGTGGGACCAGTCTCATGACTGGAGTGCTGCAATGCCTGGCTATAAGCTCTATAGAAGGGACAGGCAGCATAGAAGGGGTGGTGGTGTGGCTCTCTATATTAGAGAGTCTTTCGAGGTTGTAGAACTCGAGGTTGGGAATGACAAGGTCGAGTCCCTTTGGGTTAGGATCAGCAGGGACAACAAGGCTAGTGTCCTGGTTGGGGTCTGCTATAGACCGCCGAACCAGGATGAGGAGACGGATGAGGAATTCTACAGGCAGCTGACAGAGGTTGCAAAATCATCAGCTCTTGTACTCGTGGGGGACTTCAACTTCCCTGACATATCCTGGAAGCACAACACAGCCCTGAGAAAGCAGTCTAGGAGGTTTCTGGAGAGCGTGGAAGATAGCTTCCTGACGCAGCTGGTTAGTGAACCTACCAGGGGTGGTGCCCCGCTAGACCTTCTGTTCACAAACAGAGAAGGACTGGTGGAGGACGTGATTTTCGGGAGCTGTCTTGGGCAGAGTGACCACGCAATGGTGGAGTTCACTATTCTTGGCGAGGCCAGGAAGGGGACCAGTAAAACCGCTGTATTGGACTTTCGGAGGGCTGACTTTGAGCTGCTCAGGACACTAGTTGGTGGAGTCCCTTGGGAGGTGGTTCTGAAGGGCAGAGGGGTCCAGGAAGGCTGGGCGCTCTTCAAGAGGGAAGTCTTAATGGCGCAGGAACGGTCTGTCCCCACGTGCCCAAAGACGAGCTGGCGGGGAAGAAGACCGGCCTGGCTCAACAGAGAATTGTGGCTTGATCTTAGGAGGAAAAAGAGGGTTTATAAGCTTTGGAAAAGTGGGCAGGCCACTAAGGAGGACTTTAAAGAAGTAGCGAGGCTGTGCAGGGACAAAATTAGGAAGCCCAAAGCTCATCTGGAGCTAAGTCTGGCTACTGCTGTTAAAGATAACAAAAAACGTTTCTATAAATACATCAACACAAAACGGAGGACTAAGGAGAATCTCCATTCTTTACTGGATGCGGGGGGAAACTTAGTTACAAGAGATGAGGAAAAGGCGGAGGTGCTCAATGCCTTCTTTGCCTCAGTCTTTAGCGGCAATACCGGTTGTTCTCTGGATACTCAGTACCCTGAGCTGGTGGAAGGGGATGGGGAGCAGGATGTGGCCCTCATTATCCATGAAGAACTGGTTGGTGACGTGCTACGGCACTTGGATGTGCACAAGTCGATGGGGCCGGATGGGATCCACCCAAGGGTACTGAGAGAACTGGCAGAGGAGCTGGCCAAGCCACTATCCATCATTTATCAACAGTCCTGGCTATCAGGGGAGGTCCCAATCGACTGGCGGCTAGCAAACGTGACGCCCATCTACAAGAAGGGCCGGAGGGCAGACCCGGGAAACTACAGGCCTGTCAGTTTGACCTCAGTGCCAGGGAAGCTCATGGAGCAGATCCTCCTGAGAGTCATCATGCAGCACTTGCAGGGCGAGCAGGCGATCAGGCCCAGTCAGCATGGCTTTATGAAAGGCAGGTCATGCCTGACGAACCTGATCTCCTTCTATGACAGAGTGACGCGCTGGGTGGATGAGGGAAAGGCTGTGGATGTGGTCTACCTTGACTTCAGCAAGGCTTTTGACACCGTCTCCCACAGCATTCTCCTCAAGAAACTGGCTGCTCTTGGCTTGGACTGGCGCACGCTTCGTTGGGTTAGAAACTGGCTGGATAGCCGGGCCCAAAGAGTCATGGTGAATGGAGCCAAGTCCAGTTGGAGGCCAGTCACTAGTGGCATCCCCCAGGGCTCGGTGCTGGGGCCGGTCCTCTTTAATATCTTCATCGATGATCTGGACGAAGGCATTGAGTGCACCCTCAGTAAGTTTGCAGATGACACCAAGTTAGGTGCGTGTGTCGATCTGCTCGAGGGTAGGAAAGCTCTGCAGGAGGATCTGGATAGGCTGCACCGATGGGCTGAGGTCAACTGCATGAAGTTCAACAAGGCCAAGTGCCGGGTCCTGCACCTGGGGCGCAATAACCCCAAGCAGAGCTACAGGCTGGGAGAGGAATGGTTGGAGAGCTGCCAGGCAGAGAAGGACCTGGGAGTGATGGTGGATAGTCGGCTGAATATGAGCCAGCAGTGTGCTCAGGTGGCCAAGAAGGCCAACGGCATCCTGGCTTGTATCAGGAACAGTGTGACCAGCGGGGCTAGGGAGGTGATCGTCCCCCTGTACTCAGCTCTGGTGAGTACCTTGAGTACTGTGTTCAGTTTTGGGCCCCTCGCTACAAGAATGACATCGAGGTGCTTGAGCGGGTGCAGAGAAGGGCGACGAAGCTGGTGAGGGGCCTGGAGAACAAGTCCTATGAGGAGCGGCTGAGGGAGCTGGGCTTGTTCAGCCTGGAGAAGAGGAGGCTCAGGGGTGACCTTATCGCTCTTTTTAGGTACCTCAAGGGAGGCTGTAGCGAGGTGGGGGTTGGCCTGTTCTCCCACGTGCCTGGTGACAGGACGAGGGGGAATGGGCTTAAGTTGAGCCAGGGGAGTTTTAGGTTAGATGTTAGGAAGAACTTCTTCACTGAAAGGGTTGTGAGGCACTGGAACAGGCTGCCCAGTGAAGTGGTGGAGTCACCATCCCTGGAAGTCTTCAAAAGACGTTTAGATGTAGAGCTTAGGGATATGGTTTAGTGAAGGGCTGTTAGCGTTAGGTCAGAGGTTGGACTCGATGACCTTGAGGTCTCTTCCAGCCTAGAAAATTCTGTGATTCTGTGATTCTGTGATATAAAAAGGTAGTGATGATGGGTAAAAAAAACAAACCCACATACCTAAATGACTGGAACAACATTCTGGAGCATTTTTATTATTATTGTTGTTGTTGTTGTTATTATTATTATTATTATTATTGTTATTGTTATTATTATTATTTATTATTATTATATTTAATGCCTCAATACAGTATATACCTATATAGAAACTTAGATGAGAAAAAGTAAAGCAACAGAACTCTGGAAAGAGTATTGAAATGTATTTCAGATTTTTTAAATTTCTTCCCTTCTTTTAACTATTTTTTTTTGTTTGTTTGTTTACAGAAATACTACTGTAATAATTATTTACCATAATATTGTAAATAAATTGAGCACAAACTTATCTCACACAAATCGTCTTTACAGTGAATGAAATAATTGTACCTAAGCTAATCAGCATTTGTTTATTCTTTAATGAGCGATGAGAGGTGAAAAACAAATAAACTACAGACATGCATACAAAAACACAAATCCTTTTTCAAAAATAAACAAACAAATAACCAAACAGAAAACAAAAACAAAAAACACTTTCTGGTTTATTTATAGGCATTAGTGTAGATGAGACACTTTTTTGTTTCTGGTGTATTTGTTGCAGAGATAGAGTGCAGTCAGAGCTGAAAGAACATGACTTAGATGTGTTTTAAGACTTTAAATTTGGGTATAGTTTTAATTGGATTAGTATAGACAAACCCAAATATTTTTCTCAGCGTGCAGAGTGATCAGTCCAAATTTTCAGTAATTTTCAATGATTTTATGGAGAAGATATTTCTCAAACATTTTGCTTTTAAATTCCATGAATATTTTTGTCACAACATTTCATACTGATGCATATATGCATATGTATGTATTTACACATGTATTTAGTTTCTAAGGCAGGAATAAAATTTATAGCAATCCTATACAGCTTTCATATTTACAAATATTGTGAATTATACATTTAATAAAATATATTGGTTTTATAGTAGATAAATATTTTGTTGGACCTTTACTTTTACATAGGTCTCCATATTTTATTTGGAAGTGCAAATAACACTTTTTGCCATGTATTAATATTAGGTTAGGAAAAGGTTTCACATTAGAGAATATAATTTCACTTTTGCGGTTTCAATTTTCATACGTTAAATTCTTCCCCAATCTATTTTAATTGTCAAATAAGATGAGATGAATAATGATGGTTAACTAGTAAAGAAGCACACTTCACTTTCCTTACGCTGTTATCAATGCTACTATCAGCTCTCTGCACATGAAAACCATTGTTGCAACTGTCATAGGATTAAATTAAATTTATCTGGCAACATCTGGTTCCTTAGTAGAAAATATGAACAATTTCACCAGCGTTCCCTTCTTTTTTTCTAATTATGATGTAATAGAAGACATCAACATTCTGTGGACTTGGTGATTAACCTAGGGCAACTGAGAAATAGGCCTAGTGAGATGAGCAGGGCACATGAGTCAGCTCAATCAATTATCATTTTTTCTCAAGGTTCTTAAATACAACAGTGACCTTGTGATGGGAAACAGTAAGTTACACTTGAACTCATTTAGGAGGTCAGACTTTTCACAATACATTACAGGCACTTAACAATTTTGTTTAAGTTAAGTTAAATGAAATATAAGTATTATATATAAACATACATAAACATATATATACTATATAGATATATACATAAACACGCACACATATACACACATATATATACACATATATACATATATACATTTTGTAAGCCTTTATTTTGCTAATACAAGTGTATGTCCTCAGTTTGTTCACTTTCTCTTTTCATCAGTTAGTTATGCAGTTTTACCTCCTTTGTTTGAGTGGTACTCTGACTAAGTGTAAGCTTGCAGGTGTTAAAATGATATGGAAGAAAGTAAGCCAGTAATAGGAAAGTAAAACCAAGCTAAAAATTGTCCAGTATTATTTCTAGCCTTCAGTCTCTGACTCTATGAGTGTGAACTAGATCTATTTTTAAAGTGCTTTTAAAGCACTTGTACCTTCTTGTGCTCTTGTGACTGTGGAACTTAGTTGAGATTGCAGAAGCATCCAGTTCCTTGCCTGAAAAGTTCATTCAAGCAGTTATCACTATAGAGAATTTGGACTAATGAACCTGGAGTTATTGTCACTGCATTGCATGGTGCCTACACTAAGCAATTCAGTGCAGTCAGACACATATCCGCACAGTCCTGTTTGGTATGATTTGTAACCTTACACTGTTAAATCAGTTAGAATGGGGAATCTGAATCTTAAAATAGTTTCCTGTACTACTTTAAAAGCATTATAAAAATCATTGATCAAAATCAAGATGAACAGTAAGCAAGCAGAATGAATCAAATCCTATTCATTTCAAAGGTGGAATATTTTCACAAGAGAAGTAAAATTGTTGTGATCTTCAGTGAATTATTGGTGTGAAAAAAACATTCACTCTTTTCAACCATGAACAGAGCTCTTTCTGCTACTTGACACTTGAGTGCAATCTTTTACTCTAAGTATTGCAGGGGAATAAATGCCATACGATTTAGCAATTTTCTAG
The DNA here is from genome assembly GCF_964035555.1 of Netta rufina. Lineage (NCBI taxonomy): Eukaryota > Metazoa > Chordata > Aves > Anseriformes > Anatidae > Netta > Netta rufina. The sequence continues at coordinate 37,539,513 of NC_140123.1, read as the reverse complement.
TGCCAGATGGTGCTGCAAGCAATTTTGTTAATTGAATTATTGAATTACAATTTCAAGTCTTTATTAGTACAGTGATTGAATTTGTCTTTTATTTATTTATATTAACTTGATTTATGTCTTTTTGTTTGTTTGTTTGTTTTCTATTGTTTTGTTCCCTATACGGAAATGTAGCCTACTCTGGAACCAAAATGAACTTCTCAGTATTTAGTGGCAGTAATGAACATATTCAGGATTAAAGAAATTTTTTAAAAATGATTCTTTATACTAACAATATTTTTTTTATAACAAAACAATCCTTTTGTATTAACAATATAATATTACTATTTTCTGACAGATTCAGAAAGGGCCTTAGTTACCTGCAAATGAGTAGGTAGAACTATTACAATAATATTCTAAATATTCCTCCTGGCAAAGAACCTAAAATCTGTCAAAATTCAAAATTTAAAAATACAATTCAATAAATCAGCCAGCTGAGCACTTGCTTAAATTTATCCAACAGTAATATATTAAGAATAGATACAGATTTTTAAATTCTGTCTTCTTCAAGATTTTAAAGAATACTTAAGTCCAGGCTACTTTTCCATCTCAGTCTCTTGTCCTATGTATTTTATTTTATTTTTTTTTTTATCTATGAATAAAATTTAAACAGGTCAAATCTAGGTCCACCTCTTCTTCTGTATTTGTTTTAAACTTAGGATTACTCCTAAAACAGATTTGAACAGTCAGTTCAAATCTCATTGAATCCAGTGAGAAATTCCTTTTCATTATTAGTTATCATAACCAACTAATTAAGCCACCTCAGAAATCTAAGCATACTACAGATATTAAAAGTCCTTAAAAAAAACATATATCCTTAAAGCCTCTTGACTACAATTATGTTTGATAATTCCAAGGGTGTAAAAAGGTTATTTAAGATACATGCTTATTAGCTTGCAAAAAAAAAATAAAATAAAATAAAAGTAGCTTGAGAAAGGCTATTGGATCTCATGCTTTATAAACAACATTGAACAAGGCCTTCTGAGTCTTTTTTTTTTTTTTTTCTTCCCTGATGATACTGGGGAATGGAATTCCTGAAGAAATGTTTGAAATTGTATTATAAAAAATGAAGCTTTTGTTGTGTCTTTTTTTTTTTTTTAATTTTTTTCTTCCTGACAAAAATAATTATCTGCCTTGTAATATCATAACACTTTCACTGATTTATGACACAAATCTAAATTGCAATTTAGTTTCAACTGAAACATTTCACTTTGGAATTCCAGTTTTTTATCTACTCATCAAAAGAGGATACCAACATTCTTGATTGTCCTTATTGCCAAATTACATTTACTGAATAAAAAAGGGCCTTATAACTGTTTGAAAGAATTCATGCAAATGTATGTGTTATTTTTTTTTTTATATAGAAAATACGCTTCTGGAGTTTTCCAGCTATTATAATGTAAATTCTTTGGTGGGTTGGCTTAGAATCACAGAATCACAGAATTGTCTAGGTTGGAAGAGACCTCCAAGATCACCTTGTCCAACCTCTGACCTAACACTAACAAGTCCTCCACTAAATTATATCACTAAGCTCTACATCTAAATGTCTTTTAAAGACTTCCAGGAATGGTGACTCAACCACTTCCCTGGGCAGCCTGTTGCAATGTCTAATAACCCTTTCGGTAAAGAAGTTCTTTCTAACATCCAACCTAAAACTCCCCTGGCGCAACTTAAGCCCATTCCCCCTTGTCCTGTCACCAGGCACGTGGGAGAGCAGACCAACCGCCACCTCGCTACAGCCTCCTTTAAGGTACCTGTAGAGAGCGATAAGGTACCTTATCCTGAGCCTCCTCTTCTCTAGGCTGAATAAGCTCAGCTCCCTCAGCCGCTCCTCGTAGGACTTGTTCTCCAGGCCCCTCACCAGCTTCATTGCCCTTCTCTGGACTCATTCAAGCACCTCCATGTCCTTCTTGTAGTGAGGGGCCCAAAACTGAACACAGTATTCGAGGTGTGGCTTTACCAGAGGAGAGGACAGGGGGACAATCACTTCCCTAGACCTGCTGGCCACACTGTTTCTTATACAAGCCAGGATGCCGTTGGCCTTCTTGGCCACCTGAGCACACTGCTGGCTCATATTCAGCCGACTATCAACCATCATTCCCAGGTCCTTCTCTGCCTGGCAGCTTTCCAACCACTCATCTCCCAGCCTGTAGCTCTGCTTGGGGTTGTTGGGCCCCAGGTGCAGGACCCGGCACTTGGCCTTGTTGAACTTCATGCAGTTGACCTCAGCCCATGGGTGCAGCCTATCCAAATCCTCCTGCAGAGCCTTCCCGCCCTCGAGCAGATCGACACACGCAATAGCTTGGTGTCATCTGCAAACTTACTGAGGGTGCACTTGATCTCCTCATCCAGATCATCAATGAAGATATTAAAGAGGACCGGCCCCAGCACCGAGCCCTGGGGGACACCACTAGTGACCTCCAACTGGATTTGACTCCATTCAACACAAGTCTTTGGGCCCTGCTATCCAGACAGTTTCTAACCTAATGAAACGTATGCCAGTCCAAGCCACGAGCAGCCAGTTTCTTGAGGAGAATGTTGTGGGAAACGGTATCAAAAGCCTTGCTGAAGTCAAGGTAGACCACATCCACAGCCTTTCCCTCATCCACCCAGTGCGTCACTTTGTCATAGAAGGAGATCAGGTTTGTCAAGCAGGACCTGCCTTTCATAAACCCATGCTGACTGGGCCTGATCGCCTGCTTCCCCTGCAAGTGCTGCGTGATAATCTGCTCTATGAGCTTCCCTGGCACTGAGATCAAACTGACAGGCCTATAGTTCTCTGGGTCTGCCCTCCGTCCCTTCTTGTAGATGGGCATCACGTTTGCTAGCCGCCAGTCGATTGGGACCTCCCCTGATAGCCAGGACTGCTGATAAATGATGGAAAGCAGCTTGGCCATCTCCTCTGCCAGTTCTCTCAGTACCCTTGGGTGGATCCCATCTGGCCCCATCGACTTGCACACATCCAAATGCCGTAGCAGGTCGCCAACCATTTCCTCATGGATAGTGAGGGCCACATTCTGCTCCCCATCCCCTTCCTCCAGCTCAGGGTACTGGGTATCCAGAGAACAACCGGTATTGCCGCTAAAGACTGAGGCAGAGAAGGCAATCAGCACCTCCGCCTTTTCCTCATCTTTTGTAACTAGGTTTCCCCCTGCATCCAGTAAAGGATGGACTCCTTAGTCCTCTGTTTTGCGTTGATGTATTTGTAAAAAGATTTTTTGTTGTCTTTAACAGCAGTAGCCAGATCGAGCTCCAGATGAAACAATTAGGATACAATTCCAAAATAAAATCAAAAAATAATTAATGTGATAAACATAATTTAACTATACCCAAGGAGAGAATCTGGAAAAAAAAAAAAAAAAAAAAGAAAAAAAAAAGATATTGTACACATCATTTCAGTTCAAATGTGTAAGATGGTTTGCATTTTTTAAGGTTTCCGTTTTCTGCTTTGTTAATATAAGCAACATAATAGAGGATGAATTATAATTATAGTCTGTTGTTTCAGTTTAAGTGAAGAATATGGCAAGAGGTTTTCCAAAAAAAAAGGCTTTGGGAAAAGAAAAATAAGTTTTGTTTTATCATTTCTTTTTAGCAACGCAACAAAAAAGTCTCAAGTAAATTAATGTGAGATTTTAGTTGGGAAAGACAGAGACTCAGTTTGTGGAAGAGCTCTTCTATTTATATACGATTTTCTGCTTTGTGATTATGAGTTTTTTCTCTTTTTTTTTTTTTTTTTTTTTAAAAAAAACACTCTGCTGTTTTCTTCCCACATATGTTTTATGCCCCCCTAGGCTATAATATTAAACAACCTGACACACACTTGTTTCTACTCCCGTGATGGTGTTTTAAACAGAAATGGGTTTATTGGGTTTCCTCCAGGCTTTGGTAACATAACGTCATTGAGATTTTACCACATGCGGTATAATTAGCATCTAAATTTGTTAAAGAACAAGTTGCAGGCCAAAAGTAGATTGTTTCTACTGAAAATAATAAGGCATTGTTTAAGATTTAATGAAAAAAATAACACCATGGTCGATACAGCTCTTATTAAATGAACTTTGTTATTTATTGTGCTGAAGAAACTACTGTTTTAATAAAGCAGTGATCTTTTCAGGAATGGCACAAATCCCTCAAAAAAAAAAAGTTTTCTTTTCTTTTCTTTTCTTTTCTTTTCTTTTCTTTTCTTTTCTTTTCTTTTCTTTTCTTTTCTTTTCTTTTCTTTTCTTTTCTTTTCTTTTCTTTTCTTTTCTTTTCTTTTCTTCTTTTTTTTTTGTTTTTGTTTTCTGTAGTGAACCACCTTATTCAATACAATAAAATGAATGTGAGTTGAGTTCACCAAGAACAAAAGATTATTAAAAAGTTGAAATATACAGAAATATATTTAATGGAAGTTGGCAATTTTTTGAACAAGAAAAGGATACTGTCTTCCATTCTCATGCCCTCCACCCCCTCTTTTAATCTACATAATCAAAAGAGAGTTCTGGAGAAAAAGAGGTATCCTCTAAGGAGTAATGTGCGACAGATATCATTTAGCCACACCATTTCCAAAAGAAGACAGTCAATTTAAAATCAGATTTGTATTCATTTTGATTCAGGGCTGGTAAAACTCCTTGGCTACCAATTCTTATCTGAAATGTTTATCATATCTGTTAGAACAGTCCTTATTCATACAACTGTCACTGTGTGATAAAACACTCCTTTTGTATAACTGATTTACTTCAGTACACGGATGGACTGGATTATGTACAAACATAGAAGTTTCTTTTTATTTTTTTTTTTATGATTTCCTCATCTCTGCTGAAGGTGTCCTCTAAAATACAACTGCAAGTAACCAGTGTTTTTAGAGCACCATGCACATGGATGTACACTTCAGCATTATCATTCTTGATTACTGTTCCCAAGCACTCTTGTAATTACACAAAAATAAAAATTATCTTTTTGTTTTATTTTTGGAGCCCTGCTAACATATACTGAAAAAAAAAATCATCTCCATCTCAATGCCTGTGTCTGCTGAAATAAAAACACAGACAATAAAGATATGCATTGATTATTGGGCATAATAGAAGTTTCTCTAAGAGGAGTGTTAACTCCAGTGTTGGTCTCATGATTTGAGGGTTTTATTAACTTATTTTGTCTTTCACAAAAACAAAACAAAACAAAACAAAAATGCAAACAACAACAACAAAACAATATTACTCCTTAAAAAAAAAAAAAAAAAAAGAGGATAACTGTTCATTATCCCAACAGCTGCTGCTTCTGCTACTGTCTTTAAAAATCGCTATCTACTGGTCTTCTATATATTTAATACAGATTTGTGTATTTTTAATGCAGCTACTATCTTCAAGGTTATGAATATTCATATGCAGCACTTGAACCTCAAGGGTACTAATGCAGTTTACTACAGCTCAACATTCAACCTTGCTATAACCTCATCTTTGGATATATCGTCATTGGATATATCTCTGACTGACAACCTACAGCACTAGATTAGTTGAACTCTGTTGTGATATCAAAGCTTCAGATGAAATCGCTATGCAATAATATCATGCAGTATGTGACCTCCTTCTCATGAGGATACCTGTTTCATTGGTAAAAAAGATTACTGTTAAGTATTAGAATAATAGTAAGAGTAAGAGTAAGAGTAAGAGTAAGAGTAAGAGTAAGAGTAAGAGTAAGAGTAAGAGTAAGAGTAAGAGTAAGAGTAAGAGTAAGAGTAAGAGTAAGAGTAAGAGTAATAAAAGGCAGAGAAGATAAGCTGGAGTAGTGTTTGGTCAACAAGTTATGCAATGTTATGTAATAAGAAGGTGTCTTCAGTATATAAAAAAAATAGGATATTCTGAAAAGCATTATATGCATGAAAAAAGAGCATGATGAAATAAGTAAGGTAAAGTCAAATGTGATATAAATTTTATTGTTGTTCAAGGTAAGACAATAGCTGCATCTTGGAACATGTTTTAACATTAAGATTTTTTATTTTTTTTTTTAATTTTATTTTTTTAAAGTCACAGTTGGGCATATTTCTATCTATTAAATTCTCCAAGGATAATGTAGTTGTCAAGGTAATATAGATATACATACGTATATATATATATATATATTTCTTTTTTAAAGGTAAGAGGACCTGATTTCTTAACTAAGCTAGATTTTGAGTCAAAGTATTTTTTTAGTAAAATATCTTCATATTTTCCTTATTTGTGCTAGTTGAATTTTTATTCTGAGAGGATGTTGCTACAATATATTGAGACAGATGGAGACAATAAAACCTAACATTTATCCACTGGGAAAAAAAAATGTTGTTTTCAGTCTAGGATATTTTGTATTGGGAAAAGTTTTATTCCATTGTATTTTCTGAAACCTATGTAAATAATTACATTATATTCAATGTGACAGAACAGTTTTGGGGCATTTTATAATTAACTTTCTGATTATATTTACTGAATTCAAGATATTCTTTAAATCTAATTTTCCTAAATAAGTAGTTTTTGTATAAAATCATGGTTTCCAGTGCAAAACATAGGAAAACTTGAGCTTAAATATGATATATTACCAAACATTAACTGGAAGAAAATGAGGTATATTATAAGCAATAATTAAATTTCTAAGGATATGAAGTATTCAGATTGCTATAATTGTTCTGCTTTTTTTTTTTTTTTTTTTTTTTTCTGCTTTTCAGTCTGTTAACATTATTAAGCTTTTCAGCAAAAGCTTTTAATACTAAAACCAAACACTGATGTTTCATTTTCATTTCTTAGTAACAACCTGCGATATTATTTTCCTCTAAATCAGATGAAAACAATTCTTAGCAGTTTTTGCTACTTTTTTTTTCTTATACCCCCCCAATCTAAAAATAAATAGGTTCATATTGTTAATATTAATATTGTTAATATTGTTTAATAACCACTTACCATTCCACATCAGCTTAACCATGATCAGTTTAGTTTTATCATCTGTGATAAATCCTTGGAAATGGATGAAGAAATCAATAATTAGATTTCTGAGATTTTATTGGGATATTTTATTGGGACTATATGTAACGTGTTTTACAGGTCTGGAAAAGATTCCCGTTCCATTCATTTTTCAACAAAATCACTACGACTAAGGCTACTTATTGCATTTTTTTTTTTTCAGATTGAATTTTGCTTTCAAATGAGTGTTTCTTCATGCTTACTTTCAATCAAAGATCATTTTCTAAAATAATGTTGGAAATACCACTATATTTTATTTTCAAATGAAAGTGAAATTAATTTGACTCAATATATTACTATATATATTCTGTCTTTCAGTGGTTTATGGGCTTTCACTTCTTTTATTATTATTATTTTCATTTAACATCATTCAAATCTTCTAAATGAATTTGTTCTTTCTGGTTTATGTTTCTCTATGATGAAATATTTAATGTTCTTCAGTAGACCAAATGCTTGACTTCATTTTTTCCAAGGTTACTTGAATAAGAATTTCTAAAATATATTCCTAAACGTATGTAGGTAAAGTTGATGAATGTAAACACTGTATTTTATAATATGAAAATAGAAGTACCACAGAAATTTCTGTAATAGACGATCTTTCCTAGCAGTGGAATGTCATGTATAAACATGACATTATAAGACTATTTCTGTGCATAAAAATAATAACAATAATAATAATAACAATCTAATTTTCTGGAATCTAATAAATACATAAAATTAAATGTTTGTTTCCTTATGCAATATACCACGCTCAATTTCTATGACAACAACTCAGCATTGTTAAATGAAACATTTTAAACATAACATGTCAAATGTCTTCAAGAACTGTACTGCTCATTTACAACCAAGCTCAAAATACAACTGTTCAGCATCTTTCTCATCCAGATGATTCAACTCTAAAACAGATTATTTTTTTTCCTGGTACTACTTTGTTATGATTGTTTGTGATATATAACCTAAAAGTTGGCCTGTTTGAATCTTTTCAGTCACAAAAGTGACTGAATTGGCGCAAGTCAATTCATCATATTAAATGAAATTGAAAGCACATTAATGATAAATACATTTATCTAAATATATTTCTCTTTTATGTAGTTTAGCATAAAGACTACTACTACTACTACAGAAAAAAAAAAAAAAGTCTTACATCATATTTTTACTTAATATGTGACTCATCTGTGGCTTCTGAAACTCACAAGGAAGTTTCTTCATGCAGGTGTGGTGGTCTTACCTTTCTAGGCAACTGAACTCTACCCCAAAAGCTGACCCCCACCCCCTCCTCAGGAGAGGATGGGAAGAAGAAAAGGAAAGAAAGAACACACAGGTTGAGATAAGGATAATTTAATTAAAGGAAAAAAATAATTATTAAGGAAAATTATTATTAAACAATTAACTTAAGGAAAAAAAGGGAAAGGGGAAAAGGCAGGGGAAAAAACAAACAAACAAACAAACACAACAACAACAACAACAACAACAACAAACAGACCAAGGTTGTGTGGAAGTGCAGAGGAAAGAAATTACTCCCTACTTCCCACAAATAAGCAATGCTTGTACATGTCCTTGAAGCAGGGCCTCAGCGCACATAGCTATTGTTCGGGAGGACAGACATGTTCACAACGAGAGCCCACCCCTCCCTCTTCTTCCTTTTTCCACCTTTTACTGCTGAGTGTGACATCATATGGTATGGAATATCCTTTTGGTTGGTTTAGAAACCAACTGCCCTGGTGATGTTCCTTCCTCACTTTTTGCCCATCCCCGTCTTGCTGGCTCTCCGTGGGGTTAGAGGGAATCCTGATGCAGTGCCAGCACTACACAGCAGCAGACACAGCACTGGTGTGATACCAGGGCTTTTCTAACTGCAAGTGCAGAGCACATCACTGTATGGGCTGCTGAAGGGAAAGTTAACATCCCAGACAGACCCAGTACAGCTGGTTGTATGAACAACAGTAACAATTAGCTGAGTGTTTGCTTATTGATCATTCTCTAATAACAAATAGGGTATCAGAATTTATCCATGAGTGTATATTCACTCCTGTGCAAGTGTACAGATTGTAAAGAATCAGAACTACATAAAAGAAAGTGTCATTTATGGAACATCTTAAGTATGTCTTGCGGGGTATTCTGACCTGAACAGACTAATTAGATCAGGAAGGTAGGATCACACTTAGAAAGGAAAACATGGTACATGAAAAACAAAACAAAACAAAAAAACTTTAAGTAACTCCAGTATAATCTAATTATTGGGAAAACTTAATAATTATATTATACCCCTATGTTTATAATAATATTGATCAATGAAAATAAATAGTGAAAATCACTAAAAGCAAGAAGAAAAAAGGAAATACCTAATTCTACCATAGTACATTAAGTTATGATAGGATTTGAAAGCAAACATGAAAAGAAGGATGCATATAAAGATCTAAATTTATTACATCTGTATTTATTTGTTGAGGACTTCCACCTCATGCATAATGTTTGGTGCTTTCTGGCAAGTGAGGAATTCCTTCAGCTCCTGTTAATTAAAACAAAGAAACAACAACAACAAAAAACATAACTCTCAACATAATTTTGATTAAGTTCCATAAAAGAAAGTTGAATTTGCAATACTGAATGCTAGAAAGAATTTAGAAATTATAGACAATTGTAGACAATTATTTGAGGAATACCTTGAGAAATTTTCAAATTTTGTTTAAATATTCATAGAATCATAGAATAACTAAGGTGGGAAAAGATCTCCAAGATCATCTGGTCCAATCATATCCCTACGACACTAAACCATGTTCCTAAGCATGATTTCCAACCTTTCCTTAAACATCCCCAGAGACGGTGACACCACCACCTCCCTGGGCAACCCATTCCAATGCCTGACTACTCTTCCAGAAAAGAAATGTCTCCTAATTTCAAACCTAAACCTCCCCTGGCACAACTCAAGGCCATTTCCTCTAGTCCTATCTCTAGCTATCTGAGAGAAGAGGCCAACCCCCAGCTCCCTACAACTTCCTTTCAGGAGAGAGCAATATGGTCTCCCCTGAGCCTTCTTTTTTCCAGACTAAACAACCCCAGTTCCCTCAGCTGTTCCTCATAAGATTTGTGTTCCAGACCCTTCACCTTCGTAGCCCTTCTCAGGACATGTTCCAAGGCCTCAATAGATTTCTTATACTGAGATGTCCAAAACTGAACACAGTACTTGAGATGTGGCCTCACCAGAGAAGAATACAAGGGGACAATCACCTCCCTGATGCTGCTGGCTACACTGTTTCTGATACAAGCCAGGATGGCATTGGCCTTCTTGGCCACCTGGGCATACTGCCGGCTCATGTTCAGGCAAGCACCAACCAACAACACCAGATCCTTTTCCTGTGCTTTTGAGCCACTCTGCCCCAAGCCGGTAGTGTTGCATGGGGTTGTTTTGACCAAAGGACCTGGCACTTAGCCATGCTGAACCTCATCCCATTGGTCTCTACCCATGGATGTCCAGGTCCCCTCTGCAGGTCTTTACTACCTTCCAGCAGTTCAACACTTTCCCCATAGTTGGTGTCGTCTGCAAACTTACTGAGGGTGCACTCAATTCCCTCATTCAAATCATCAATAAATAGTAAAGAGGATGGTCCCCAATACCAACCCCTGGGGAACATTACTGGTGACCAGTCACCAACTGGATTTCACCACTCTTTTGGTCTGTACATCCAGCCAGTTTTAACCCAGCAAATAGTAACATTGTAACAATTGAGCAATATTTATGCAAGCACATGTATATAAAATTTTGTCTGCTGCAACTGAAGTACTTAGCTAAATCTATTCAGGTGAACTTTATATCCCAGATACAATATTATAGTGTTTTCATGCTAATTTTTTCTCCTATAACCACTTTTAGTAAATTGTCCTTATGTTTACTAGAGATGTAATTCTTAGTCATAATCCTACAGATATCTAGTCCTTTTTTTTTTTTTTTTTTTTTAAATGTGAATCTCTACAGAATAAAAACATTATATTAATATTTTTGTCTATTGTTTATATGATAGTATCACAACCATATCACAACCACGTATGTTTAAAAGCTATGTCACACATACATGTAATTCATTAATTCTCATCAATTGCGTTTTTTAATTTTGTTATTTTTGCATAGAAAAGGCTACTGTTAAATTTTTCAGCAGAAAACTTATTTTATTTGTTTGTTTGTTTTCTCTTGGATTTTCTTTATATTCATCTTCAAATGTTTGTTAATTGATATTTCCAATTTTTTGTGTGACCTCCAAAAGCATTGTTGTGAAGGAGTGCAAATACATAGTCAATGTGTTACTCTGTTACTATTTGCCATAGAATTTATCTTTTTCTTCTGTATTTCATCTAAAATGAGAAGCAGAATTTTTTTAATTAAAAATGATGTATGTTATGTATAAAGTGATATTTCAGATGATAAGAATTTCAGTATTTTGCAGGAATTTTTGGATAGATGTCCACTACTTTTTTTTACTGTGATCATTGAAAAAGTCACAGTTCATTTCAACAAGCGCATGATTAATCTAATATTTGTATTACCATAAGATAAATGCTCTCTGAATAAGCACTTAGGACATTATATCATCCAAGATTTCTAAACAGTCAGCAATATTGTTGCAAAATAATTTTAACTTGTCCTATATTATTCAACAATCTGATAAGTTACAACATTTGAGACAGTCTTCAGATATTGTTCCAAAATAAAGAAAAGAACTGAAAATGGACAATAATGATAATAATAATAAAAAAGAAAGGGAAAGTTTTAGTTTCACTACAAAAAGCCAAATTAGACCTCCATAAGAATTTGAAACTCAACTATTAATAGAATATCATGTAAAAAGGATCCAGTGTTTCATAAATAACCAAATATTGAAAGTATTAATACAGCTCAACATCATCTGATTTTCATTACTACACACATTCTCAATTACTTTTTTAATGCAACCAATTCACTTTGTTGAATAGTTTGACATGTTATGTGTTATTCATTTCAAGAGCTACCAAGATATCATGTTCCAATGATTGGCATATTACATAAATACTTTCTCATTAAAAAAAAAGAGATGTCAATTGCTAATAAGATATAATAAAACCAATGTGATTGATTTTTTTCAGTACTCATATTTTTTTATATTTCCTAAAATAAAATATTTATATATATTTGAGAAAACAAATTTAAACAAATAAAACATATAATTCAGTCTTTAAATATGGTAGAAGGTACCGTCACAATTATCTTTTAATTCTTAGCAGTTAAGTCTCTACAGAAAACCATGGGGATCATTAAAGATATAACTCCAGGATGTGCCTTGTTAAGTGAGAAGTTTAATTGGCTTTGAGCAAGGAATAACCTGGTGGGATAAGAAGATGAAAACATATGAGGGATCCTTCTTGCAAAAAGTCTCTCACAGTTTTCAGCCAGAAAGGGAAGGAAGTGATTGCTCCTTTGTGCTCCTGTCTCAGTAAAAAACTTGGCTCTAAGAGCACTGTTTCCTATGGCCTTTATTTATGTATTTATTTATTTATTTATTTATTTATTTATTATTACAATGTAAATACAATGTGTTTTTAGGATATTTGTAACTGAGAGGTTATCGTTTGGGTATTTAAAAGGATTCCTTCCTCCCCTTCCCCCCCCCTTTCTCCCCCTCCCCAAGGAATCTGAATAAGATGTGGTGTATACTGATCTGTATTAAAGAAGTTTTTTTCTTATGACTATATTGAATTTGTTTTCCTGGATAATGTGTGTGCCTGGATAATCTGTAATAATTATAATAATGATAACAATAATGATCATTTAACTAAACAGAAAATGCCATTAGGCAATAAATTCAAATCTGATATCTCTGGTGGGAGTTGTCAATAAATCTTCTCAGAATAGTTTTGCACAGTTATGTAATAGTCTGGAACAGAGAGGATTTCCATGCCATTTGTGATTTACAAACAGCAGAGTGGAATCTGTCTTGATATTAATATTTTTAAACTGATTATTATTATTATTATTTATCAAAGTTACTTTGTTAAATGTAGACTGTGTTCTTGACATCAAAATCTTATCACCCATTTTCTATCAAACGCATATTGCATATGTTAATATTTTCCTTTAATATCATTCCCTTTAAAAGCTGTTCCTGGACTCCTACATTTAAATACTCTATTCTTATTACTGTCAATGCTGTGCTTTCAAAATTTCTTGGGTACCAAAAAAAAAAAAAAAAAAAAAAAAAAAAAAAAGCAGAATTTATAAGTATTTTTATATATATATAATATATATATACCTTATTTTCTTGTAATGACTATTTTGGTTGAAACTATACTTCTAAAGATTGGAGTTTTCCAATGTTGTCCTGACTCTTCTTCAGAAATATGAATTGATATTCCAACATTTTTGAAAAAAATAATTTGTAATTCATATTTATGTTTCTTTAAAAAAGTGAGTATCCTTCTGTTATTTCTTTAGTTTTAAAGAGCAACTTCTTTTCTACCATTTCTGTCTGAGTTGTCACAAATATAACCTGAGTTAGGTTTTCAATATTAGCCTTTTTCTATTTTGTTAGTATAATCATTCTGTAAAACTGTTTTTGTTGCTGTTGCATTTAATTTTGCAAAATAAAATTTGATTTATTTGCCACTAATTCTTCACCAAATATTTTATTTTATTTTCCAATAATTTGTTATAAACTTACCTGTAATACAGTTTAATAACTTGTTTCCACTTTATAACTTCAAAAAGTCAATATTTTTAAATGCAAATTTAGTAGTTTATAATGTTAGGCACTAGAATGATCTTGCTAGAGAAATCAAAACTCTGTTTATTCTTTCACCTCACAATTCCCAAACATCTCTTTCTTCCAGCTATTTCTTGATTATTTTAATCTTACATTTTTGGAATTCTTAAGTAGTGTTGACAGAGAAGTTATCTTAATTCTGCCATTAGAAAACTGCTATTTTTGCTATTTTGCTTCTGTTTATGCTATTTTATTTATTATATATTTTTTTCTTATTCTGTCTGTGATAATGTTTTATGATAAAACTGTGACTACAAAGGAAACTTAATTTTTTCAGTTATTATAAGTTCTGGATATCTAGGTTTCACCACTCAGTTTGTGTAACATCTAATGGTCTATAAGATTTATTTAAAACTAATATTTGCTTTCTCAGATAAACTTTACACATTTCATACCATAAAAAATGGTCTTTTTAAGAACAGTAAATTATTTCAGACAATGAAGAAATATGTCCTATCAGAACATCATTTTAAATCCAGACAACAGATTTCCTACTTCTTTAAATATAACTTCTCCTTCCCGAAGCTGAATTGTCCTTGATAAGTCTTTGTGTATCTTAATAAATAAACCAACAAAAACACATTTAGTGTTCCTTTTAAATTATCACCATAAATAAGGTCCAGGTCCTCTCCAGGTCCTTCATTATATAGTTGGTTTTCAAGGATTTTAATAGCTCTTGGACTTCATCTCTGGAGTTTCTACAGTTTTTAATTATCCTCTTGTAGGTGTAAAAGCTTTTCTGAGGAAACATTCTCATTCCTTAACCATGATGTACATTTTAACTCCTGTACATTTTGCATGTTATTTTACATTTGGCTATGTGTATACAGAGTCAATGAGGATGAGATCCATGGGTCAATGAATGAATATAAGATAAGTTTTCAACAGTTCCTATCAACTTCCAGTAACCTTAACTCAGAATAACAGGAGGATTGGAGTATTGAACATTTTAGAAACTCTAGCTTCTTTCCTCTTTCACATTAAATGCACATAGGATATCAATAGTCTTGCAGTTGTATTGAACGCAAAAGATACTCTAAGAACTCTTCATGTACTCTTACAAATCTTTCAGGAATTTAAGAGATTTCTCTGACTTATGCTGCTTTAAGTCTCTGGATAAAATATCGAATAAAAAAAAAGAAGATACAGTTTATGAAAGATTGAGGAGGGTTATAGAATTTGATTTACTGTAAATAATTCATGATACCCCTTTGCATCACCATGAAATCCTTTTACACAGTTACAGTTTTTGGTTACAAATACACTTGCAGAGAATACAGAACAGGATTATTTTACACAGATGGCAGGACTTCTGACTGATTATACATG
Source organism: Netta rufina (assembly GCF_964035555.1). Classification (NCBI taxonomy): domain Eukaryota; kingdom Metazoa; phylum Chordata; class Aves; order Anseriformes; family Anatidae; genus Netta; species Netta rufina. The sequence continues at coordinate 37,524,395 of NC_140123.1, read as the reverse complement.
TGTGCCAATGATATGTGTACATTAAAAGGTGCAGCAAACATTCCATTTGATTGTGTTGAAATGAAACAATAACAAAGTTGGGTTGAAAGCAAAATATAATGTCATACTAAGTTCTGTGAAAGCCTGTAATTATGAATCAGCTATAGAGCTCCTTAGTTCTTTAGTTCCTTAGAAAATTCTCTTTTTTTTTTTTCATGAAAAGTATTTTCAAAACTTTTATCTTTGTAAATATATTTTTATGTAAACAAAAGACTACAAATGTTGAATATTAAAAAAAAAAAAAAAAGTTCACATTAATGAAAAAGTTTAAAGTTTGCATTTGACCTTCAAAAAAGAAAATCTTGTGAATGGGATCCTGTGAATTAAAAATCTGTATTTCATAAGAATAAAGTAATATAACAAAGTAGACAAAATACATATAATAATGAAGATTGACTAACTTGCATCCAGAGAGATAAATTATGAAGAAGAAAAATTAGTGAAGTGAAACAAGTAGGAAAATGATACCACAAACAGATTGAAATAATTGTAGTTAAAGAATGTACAGTGACATGTAGCATCTTTCTGTACAGGAAAGTTAGAAAGAGACTGGGTAATGTTCACGTTTTATGATCAAGCATATGATCGTAAAAGGCCATTCAGTCTGAGTATCTGACATTTGTCTATGCTGCTGAAAGAAGAGATATGGAATTATTTTTCCATGAAAATGCGAATTACTTATCACAGTGTCACACCAGTGTCACACAGTAACAAAATAGGAATTTGTCCAAGACAAGAATTTTTCACTGTTACTTGTGATTTATTCTGTTTCCAGATGAAAGAAAAAAAATTAAAAAATATATATATATATAAAAAAAAGAGAGAGATAAAATTATCTTTCTATTTATCTACTAAAATAGATAACACTGGAAATGAAAAAAAAAATAAATAAATCAAGGCCCATACCACCAACAACATAAAAAATATAAATTTGTGTTATATTACTAGAAATTGGAAATCCTGGATGAACTGTTAGGAAAAAAACAAATGACTACCAGCTCCTCTGTTTTCTATGGCCCTGATATGTGATGCTATTTATGCCTTACAGGAGCAGTATAAATGGACAATTATCACACAGAGGAATGCATGCACAATAAAAAATGAGAAATCAGTGAAAGTGTGAAGACATTAGAACAGGAAAAACAAACAAACAAACAAACAAAAAAACAGTATTAGAGATGTGAAAAACAACTTTTACATCCCTTAACAAGACTTATGAAAATACAGATCTACATTATGTATATTATATTATGTATAGCAGTACCAAAATATGTACAATATGCATTTCAGTATACATACTTATATGTAAAGTATGCACAATATGTATATTAACAATGTGCACTATGGTATCAAAAAAAAAAAAAAAAAATCTGTTCTAAAATTTTTTTGCCAGTCCTCAAATTAAGTTGTTTGTAAATCCCATTTTCCCCTTTTCTTGATCTTCTAGAATCTGAGGATGAGAAAGAGTGATTTTCATTCTTAGAACATATATTCTCTTGGGAAATTTCTTACTAATACAAAATATTACCATGCTCCAAGCAGAATTTTTTAATATAGTATGAAATCAAATATCAAATGCTATTCAAACAATATCCATGTGCACTAAAGCTGCTGGCTGAACCAGCACTGTAAGAAGTATCTAAAACAGTATTGGTACTGATGGAGAAGTATTACCATGTATACCTCCTAGAGCCCTAATGAGATATATGGTTGCCAGAAATGTAAGGTTGTCAAACAAAACAGAGTTTCACATATAAAAACTATCAGGAATGTAATATATATATATATTTGTGCTTACAAGGATTTGTGACTGTAAAATTGTAAGTACTCATTTAGATTCAAAAGTATATGTATTTTTTCATCTATGACAGACATATTTTGTTATAGTATTGGTGATGTTAGTTGAGTGAAAGCTCAGTATATATCAGAGAATCACACTTTAAATCTGCAAGGAAAAATATATCTCTAAAAGGGAATAAATTATGAAGCTTAGACAAATTTAATTCACACCATCTTTCAAAACTACATTTTTTGAAGTAAACAAAGAAGACATTTCTTCATTTTAAGTGTTGTAAATGACTATAACAGAACAGGAAACTGTTCATCTGGATTTCCAGAAGTACATAGAGATTTTTGTATATGTCCTTCAGTTAGGGTATTCTTCATGGTATTGCTTCTGCATATTAACCAACTGCCAAATCAGACAAAAAAACATATGTCTAACGTTTTATACACTGGACTAATATGCAAGACTGTTATTATGGAGTGAAAGGGAATTTGAAAAAATAATGTTCACAGAGTCTCAAAAGATAATTTTTGTGTGAACCTAGAGAGGAATATAATGAGTATAGTTTTACTTTGTGTTATGAAATTTTTCAGAGGCCCCCAGACGGATCAAAAATGTACTTAGGACCTTCGGAAGAGTGATGATGGTTCTATGGTTGGTAACTTTTGTTTGTTAAGATAAAGTGAATAGTAACACACACACAAACAAAAAGACAATTCCTTTCAAAAAGCATTGAAAGTAAAAGTAATAAACTAGATCCACTTCAAGATATACTAAGGAATTAACAAAGTAATAAGAATTTTTAAATGAGTTGCTTATGTTCATTATTTATGATGTGGTGTTAGTGTTGTGTTAGTGAAGTAAAGCAATGTCAAATTTATTAACACAATGCTATATTATTGTGTAATTTCTACAGGAGGAGCTGGAAGCCATCGTGCAGCAGGCAGGCTATGACTTGGTTGCCATCACAGAGACGTGGTGGGATCAGTCTCATGACTGGAGTGCTGCAATGCCTGGCTATAAGCTCTTCAGAAGGGACAGGCAGCACAGAAGGGGTGGTGGTGTGGCTCTCTATATTAGAGAGTCTTTCGAGGTTGTAGAACTCGAGGCTGGGAATGACAAGGTCGAGTCCCTTTGGGTTAGGATCGGCAGGGACAACAAGGCTAGTGTCCTGGTCGGGGTCTGCTATAGACCGCCGAACCAGGATGAGGAGACGAATGAGGAATTGTACAGGCAGCTGACAGAAGTTGCGAAATCTTCAGTGCTTGTTCTTGTGGGGGACTTCAACTTCCCTGACATATCCTGGAAGCACAACACAGCCCTGAGAAAGCAGTCTAGGAGGTTTCTGTAGAGCGTGGAAGATAGCTTCCTGACACAGCTGGTTAGTGAACCTACCAGGGGTGGTGCCCGCTAGACCTTCTGTTCACAAACAGAGAAGGACTGGTGGAGGATGTGATTGTCGGGAGCTGTCTTGGGCAGAGTGACCACAAAATGGTGGAGTTCACTATTCTTGGCGAGGCCAGGAAGGGGATCAGTAAAACCGCTGTATTGGACTTCCGGAGGGCTGACTTTGAGCTGCTCAGGACACTAGTTGGTGGAGTCCCTTGGGAGGCAGTTCTGAAGGGCAGAGGGGTCCAGGAAGGCTGGGCGCTCTTCAAGAGGGAAGTCTTAATGGCGCAGGAACGGTCTGTCCCCACGTGCCCAAAGACGAGCTGGCGGGGAAGAAGACCGGCCTGGCTCAACAGAGAATTGTGGCTTGATCTTAGGAGAAAAAAGAGGGTTTATAAGCTTTGGAAAAGTGGGCAGGCCACTAGGGAGGACTTTAAGGATGTAGCGAGGCTGTGCAGGGACAAAATTAGGAAGCCCAAAGCTCATCTGGAGCTAAGTCTGGCTACTGCCGTTAAAGATAACAAAAAATGTTTCTATAAATAATCAACACAAAAAGGACGACTAAGGAGAATCTCCATCCTTTACTGGATGTGGGGGGAAACTTAATTACAAGAGATGAGGAAAAGGCTGAGGTGCTCAATGCCTTCTTTGCCTCAGTCTTTAGTGGCAATACCGGTTGTTCTCTGGATACTCAGTACCCTGAGCTGGTGGAAGGGAATGGGGAGCAGGATGTGGCCCTCACTATCCATGAAGAACTGGTTGGTGACCTGCTACGGCACTTGGATGTGCACAAGTCAATGGGGCCGGATGGGATCCACCTGAGGATACTGAGAGAACTGGCAGAGGAGATGGCCAAGCCACTATCCATCATTTATCAGCAGTCCTGGCGATCGGGGGAGGTCCCAGTTGACTGGCGGCTAGCAAATGTGACGCCCATCTACAAGAAGGGCCGTAGGGCAGACCCGGGGAACTATAGGCCTGTCAGTTTGACCTCAGTGCCAGGGAAGCTCATGGAGCAGATCCTCCTGAGAGTCATCATGCAGCACTTGCAGGGCGAGCAGGCGATCAGGCCCAGTCAGCATGGGTTTATGAAAGGCAGATCCTGCTTGACGAACCTGATCTCCTTCTATGACAAAGTGACGCGCTGGGTGGACAAGGGAAAGGCCGTGGATGTGGTCTACCTTGACTTCAGCAAGGCTTTTGACACCGTCTCCCACAGCATTCTCCTCAAGAAACTGGCTGCTCTTGGCTTGGACTGGCGCAGGCTTCGTTGAGTTAGAAACTGTCTGGATAGCCGGGCCCAAAGAGTCGTGGTGAATGGAGTCAAGTCCAGCTGGAGGCCAGTCACTAGTGGTGTCCCCCAGGGCTCAGTGCTGGGTCCGGTCCTCTTTAATATCTTCATCGATGATCTGGACGAGGGCATCGAGTGCACCCTCAGTAAGTTTGCAGATGACACCAAGCTATGTGCGTGTGTCAATCTGCTTGAGGGTAGGAAGGCTCTGCAGGAGGATCTGGATAGGCTGCACCGATGGGCTGAGGTCAACTGCATGAAGTTCAATAAGGCCAAGTGCCGGGTCCTGCACCTGGGGCCCAACAACCCCAAGCAGAGCTACAGGCTGGGAGATGAGTGGTTGGAGAGCTGCCAGGCAGAGAAGGACCTGGGAGTGATGGTTGATAGGCGGCTGAATATGAGCCAGCAGTGTGCTCAGGTGGCCAAGAAGGCCAACGGCATCCTGGCTTGTATCAGAAACAGTGTGGCCAGCAGGGCTAGGCAGGTGATCGTCCCCCTGTACTCAGCTCTGGTGAGGCCGCATCTCGAGTACTGTATTCAGTTTTGGGCCCCTCGCTACAAGAAGGACATCGAGGTGCTTGAGCGGGTGCAGAGAAGGGCGACGAAGCTGGTGAGGGGCCTGGAGAACAAGTCCTATGAGGAGTGGCTGAGGGAGCTGGGCTTGTTCAGCCTGGAGAAAAGGAGGCTCAGGGGCGACCTTATCGCTCTCTATAGGTACCTCAAGGGAGGCTGTAGCGAGGTGGGGGTTGGTCTGTTCTCCCACGTGCCTGGTGACAGGATGAGGGGGAATGGGCTTAAGTTGAGCAAGGGGATTTTTAGGTTAGATGTGAGGAAGAACTTCTTTACTGGAAGTGTTGTTAGGCATTGGAACAGGCTGCCCAGGGAAGTGGTGGAGTCACCATCCCTGGAAGTCTTCAAAAGATGTTTAGATGTAGCGCTTAGGGATATGGTTTAGTGGGGACTGTTAGCGTTAGGTCAGAGGTTGGACTCAGTGATCTTGGAGGTCTCTTCCAACCTAGAAATTCTATGATTCTGTGATTCTAGTGGTAATAAAGGGGGCATCTGACACGAGAGAAAATGAAGTCATAAGATTATAAATGTATCCTCAGGTGGATGAATATACCATATTTCAGATACATGTATAGATACATGTATCTTCAGAGTTACAGATTATGTCAAAAACCTTCATCCCTTTTGGTCCTTTTCCCCTCCCCATCAAAACTAAGAAAGCCAACTAACAAGGTTTACTGCCCTTGATAAATCTCAGGCTAAGCTGAAGTAATAAAAGAGTGAAACAGATAGTTAAATAAGAATATGATAATCTGAAACTGAAAGAAGCTTCACATCTCAGCGTTTGCTGTTTTACAAACATAAATTCATATAAAGAAGGAAACTATTAAAAAGTGGTATGTATTTTTTAATAACTCTTAATTTAGGCAGGTGTTCTGACTCATCATCTAGATGATCCTATGATATTCTTGTGTCTTATTTGGTTGCCTACTGTTCACTTAAGAGTTTTTTTCAAAGTCTAAGATATATCACAACAGTAGGAGAGCATCTGATATGGATGAAAAATAAGGATACCAATCTGCTAAAATCTTTCAGAGCATTTAGTTCACCTTAGATTTCATTCCATTCATCCCAGTTTTAGGCACTCTCTCAAAGCAGACAGATGCATTGTGACAAAATCTAACATACGAACCCTGCAGAAAGTGGAGGAATGGCCACATTTGTTGCTACCACCATTTGATACTTGCCCTCTATCTCAATCAGAGTAAGTTCAGCTTTTCTCTGAGGGAATACCGTAGCATCTGTTTTATATAAATACATAAATGTATCTTCATACGGCAGGGTGGATATTTTTGGTCTCCTGGCCATCACAGTAACCCTCTCTCTGCAGACCATGCTGTAATCACCCTGCCCTTGAGGCTCAGTTGCCTGAGAGTCCAAGTTCCAGCTTGTATGTAGCTCAACTGGCATAACCTTGACTCTGATTTCTGAGAAAATTACAAAGTTCAGAGGTAAAGCTGTGAGAAAGAGTGGAGAAGGATAAGAAATATAGAACTGTGGACAGGGACAGGAGTGTTGACTCAGGGAATGCCATTAACTCAAGGGTTCAAGATGAAGAAGCAGTCACACAGAAAAAATATATAACCCTAAAAGAACAAAAATAAAAAAAAAAACAGGGAATCTATCTGGTCTAGATGGGTTTCCAGGCTGAGTCCTCAGTGTCATCACAGTTGATAAAGATGGAGAAGGATGGCAACTCAACAGTGAAAAATCATTTCAGGGACCTGTGGCCTGGCCAACAAATGGTCTTTGGGTACCATCAGTACAAGGTGAGTATACTAATGCATAATTAAAGTAGTCTATTAAATCCAATCTATTTTATTTATTTATTTATTTATTTATTTTGTTCAAGATAGGTAGTTAATAATTGTTTTATATTATGCTCTGTATGTTCTGCTAATAGAGTCTTATTGCACCTGGTTACTTATGATGTGACAAACTGAACTGGAAGAGGAGTGTTAAAATTTCAATGTAGCAAAAATGTAAGCTTGATGGGACTGAAGGATAATATAAAAGAAACTAATTTCTGGTGGAATGGGATTTTTTTTTTCCCTCTGCTTTAATCATCACTTTTCAAAGTCAAAAGGCAAACAAACAAACAAAAACACACAAAACTAACAAAAAACAACAAAACAGAAAAGACATTGGAGTAGTGAGTAGGATCCAGTATTCTCTTTTTCAGAACAATCATCTGAGTAAACATCTTCATTTCTCCTTCTTTCTTTCTTTCTTTCTTTCTTTCTTTCTTTCTTTCTTTCTTTCTTTCTTTCTTTCTTTCTTTCTTTCTTTCTTTCTTTCTCTCTCTCTCTCTCTCTCTCTCTCTCTCTCTCTCTGTCTTTCTCTCTTTCTCTCTTTCTCAAGTTTTCTATTTTTTTGTGTGTCTTCTAAACTCTAAGCATCTTAAAGTTTAGGATTATAAAATCTCATATAGGTGCAGAAATCCTATAAAATGCAAAAGAGAATAGCTGCTTTTATAAAAAAAAATAAAATAAAAATATATGTTTTACACATCTAATCACAATTTCACATTCTCAAAATGCTACCCATTGAAGTGATATACAGATGACACCTACTTCCAGACCTTTTGTAGAATTCAAATTTACATATGATTCATTTTCCTCTCCTTATAAGTAGGAAGTCTTTGTGAGGATGAAATTACCTTTTTTTCAGTATTTTTGACTTGTTTGAAAATATAATGCATTTCTGATGCAAAAATGCATGATACAATACAGTGAAAAAGTAATGTGAATTTATGCAATTTCAGCTTCACCTAGACAGCTGAATGCAGAGTAAAAATAAATAAATAAAAAAGCCCTATGAAATATATTGCAAATAAAATTCACTTTCTGGAGGGAAAATACATTTTCATTGTCATTGTAAATCCTTGTCCTTGGAATTTGTTTGTTTTTTTTTGTTTGTTTGTTTTTTTTTGTTTGTTTGTTTTTCAAGTGTAAACCTTCAGATATCACATAAAACTAATACTCAGTTTCTTAATAAAACAATGAAAGATTTTTCAAAAGCCTGTGCTTACATTTCTCATAACCAGAAAGCCAAGAGAGAATAGGAAGTTAAAAGATTAGGTAATAATTTACCATCCGTGAGAACTGAAAAAACAAACAAACAAACAAAAAAAAACCACATCCCAGAGTCATAAAAATTATAAAACATGTAATAATGTAATCATTAAAAACTTGATTCTTTCACTTTCAAAATCAGGAACAAACATAAACAATAATTTAAACTCCTATTTAAACTTCTCTGAAAATATTATTTATTAATGACATAGAAATAGTGCTGTTTTAAAAGTTTATTTTATTTCTAGTTTTATTTATGAATTGAAAGAAAACTGTTTTAAAGTTATAAAGTAGTTGTTAAAATAAAAAAAAAATCTGATCAGATTTTAATCCTTAAAGTTAGGGGCTATCCCAGTTTCAGAGAGGAACTGATATTCTGATATTTATCTTTGTGGTGAAAATATTTATTTCCCTTTCATATTGAATTCTGTTTGTTTAACTGCAAAAAAAAAAATAAATATATATTTAATCAATTACAAAACAATTTAGGGATTTTAAACTTTGATACTCAGAGTCAAGGTTGCATTATTCTTCCACTTCTGAGCCAATTTATGGAGTTTTGAATAATTTGGCTAATAACTAAAAACCATGGACCTGGACCTTAGTAACTAAAACCATGGACACCATATACCTCTGAAATCTGGGGGCCAAATTGCTGTGAAGGAACTCTGCAGAGAAAGACCTGGGGATCATGGTGGACAATAAGTTTGCCATATGCTAACAATGTGTCCTTGTGGCACAGAAGTTTACCTAGGATGCATTGGGAGTGCTGTTAGCAAGTTAAGGGAGGTCATATTTCCCCCTCACTCAGCACTGGTAATATTTGGAGTGATGAGTCCAGTTCTAGGCTCTCTGGTATAAGAAGGACATGGATATACATGGACATGGAAGAGTGAACATCAAGCTTTTTAAAGACCTAGTAGATGAGATCCCCTGCAACACTGTTCTCAGGGACAAAGGAGTTGAAAAGAGATGGCAACTCTTTAAGGATGTTTTCCTTAGAGCAAAAGAACTCTCCATCCTCCTGTGTAAGAAATCAGGCAGGGAGGACAGAAAACTGGGATGGCTGAGCAAGGACCTGTTGGTTAAACTAAGGTGCAGGAAGGAACTGCATAGGCAATAAAAGCAGGAACATGTGGCCTGGGAAGAGTACAGGGGTACTGTTTGGATATGCAGAGATGGAATCAGCAAAGATAAAGCACAGATGGAACTGAGCTTGGCAAGGGATGCAAAGAATAACTAGAAGGGATTCTATAGGTAAATTGTCCAGAAAAGAAAGGACAAGGAGAGTGTACTGCCTCTGATGGATGAGAAAGGTGAACTATTAACAACAGATGTGGAGAAAGATGAGGTACTCAACAACTTCTTTGCCTCAGTGTTCACTGCCAGTCAGTCTTACCATGTTTCTCATTTCCCTGAACCTGTAGATGAAGGCTAGGGAACAAAGTTTCTCCCATTGTAAGTGAAAAGTAGGTTCAAGACCACCTGATGAACCTGAACAGGTACAAGTCTATGGAGCCTGATGACATGCATCCCAAGGTCCTGATGGAATTGGCTGATGTAGTTGCCAAGCCTCTCTCCATCATACCTGAAAAGTCCTAGTAGTCAGGTAAAAGAAGGGAAACACCACTCTCATTAAAAAAAAAAAAAAAAAAAAAAAAAAAAAAAAGGTAGAAAGGAAGACCCAGGGAACTACAGACTAATGAACTACAGACTAATAAGCCTTATCTCTGTGCCTGGGAAGGTCATGGAACAGATCCTCTTGGAAGCAATGTCAAGGCACACTCAAGACAAGGAGGTGGTCTGAGACATAGCTTCACCAAGGGTAAATCATGCATGACTAATCTGACCTTCTATAATGGAGTGACTGAACCAGTTGACAAAGGAAGACTGACTAATGTCATCTACCTGGACACCTGTAAGACCTTTGTCATATTCTCACATGACATCCTGATCTTTAAATTGGAAGATTTGATGGATGGACCATTCAGTATATAAGGCTTTGGCTTGAAGGTCGCACCCTTCAAGCCACCTTCAGTGGTGGTCAATGGCTCTGTGTCCAGGTGGAGGCCAATGACAAGTTGTGTCTCTCAGGAGTTTGTTTAATTATTTTTCATTAAATTTCATTAAATTTTCATTAAATTTCAGTCATTAAACTGCTACTGTTTAATGACTTTATCAGTGACAGAGACAGTGGGACCAAGCGCACACTCAGCAAATTTGCAATTGACCACAGGGCTCGAGCACGAGAGGCTGAGAGAGCTGGGGCTGTTGAACCTGTGGAAGAGAAGACTGTGGGGTGATATCATTGTGGCTTTTCAATACTTAAAGGGGGCTTCTAAAAAAGATTCAGAATAACTTTTTGCTCATTCAGACAATGACAGGACAAGGGAGAATGGTTTTAAATGAAAAGAGGGTAGATTTAGATTAGAGGTTAGGAGTAAATTCTTCACGCAGAGGGTGGTGAGTCACTGGAACAGGTAGTCCAAAGAAGTTGTGGCTTCCCCATCCCTGGAGGTGTTTCAAAGACAAAGTTAGATGATGTTCTGGCTAACCTGATCTAGTGGGTGCATCCTTTCCCATAGTAAGGGTGTTGGAACTAGGTGGTCTTAAATGTCCCTTCCAACCCAAGGCATTCTATCATTCTGCGTTGGAAACAGTCCAACAAAGAGACACAGAAATAATTAAGGGGCAGACCCCTCTTCTATGAGGGGAGGCTGAAAGACAAGGTACTCTTTAGGCTAGAGAAGAGAAAGGTCAGGAGGATTTGGCACAGGTTGCTCAGAGGGACTGTGGAGTGTCCAACCAGAACAATCTTACCTATCTGGCCTTGCTTGATGGTGGTTCTATCTATACGATCTCTACCAGTCTCTTCCAACCTCAGTGATTCTGTGCTCCTCTGTGATTTTGTGTTTCTGTAAATCTCAAATCATGTATAGCCAAAAGATGTTTCTGCTTTATTTTTAAACCTCTATCACCAAAGTAGGACTTTGTGTTTTTTAATAGGTAAAAGGTAGTGAGGACTTGTCCTTTCTATATTTAAATTTAACAAGAATTTATTAGGTAGTTAACATTTTTGACTTATTTTAATTATAGCAATTAAGAAATTAGCTACACTGAAGCACTTATCTGCAGCTGATCTAGCCTAGAGGTGAAAAGCAAAGGGAGAGGAAAGAGGAAATAATTCATTTATTCTTGGCTCAAGCTGACAGCAGACTGGATGTCAATTTCAAGGTTGGCCTACATCAAAACTCTGCTCTAATTTGGCACAAAATCCTGTTCTTATATTGTTCATTTGTATTAATTATTGAATCTTATATTTTCATAGAACCCTAGAAACATAGAATCATGGAAACATAGAATTCTAATATGGTTCAGGTTGGAAGGGATCTTTATATATCATCTAGTCCAAACCACCTGCCAAGGACATCTTTCATTAGATCAGTCTTCCTAAAGCTCCATCCAAACTGACCTTGAACACTTCTAAAAAGTGTGTATCCACAACTTCTTTGGGCAACCTAAGCCTTACCCCACCCTCATAGTGAAGAATTTCTTCCTCATAGTTAGTCTAAACCTATCTTCATTTAATTTAAAAATATTACCCACTACAGTGTCTGATAAAGAGTCCCTCCCCAACTTTCCTGCAGGCCCCCTATAAATACTGGAAGATCTGTATGAGGTCTCCTCAAAGCATTCTCTTCTCTAGGCTGAAGAACTCCAGCTCTCTCAGCCTCTCAGCCTCTTTTTCAAAAAGCTTTTGGGTTTGTTTGTTTTATTTTTCTTTAGGTTTTGTTTTCAAGAATGCTCATCTAGTTCAGTGATTACCTTCTGATTTTAAATTCTGGTAGTCAGATTACCTTGTTTTCCAGTGTTTCTACCTCATCACATAGCAGTCTTTCTAGAATGAAGAAAGATACTTCTGGGGAGTTTAGTGTTGCTAACATCTATTTCACCTTTATAAAAATAAAAATAAAATAATCTAACCCTTGCTGTTTTGTCTTGATTTTTTTTTTCTGTTGTGTTGTTTTGTTTTGCAAAGTTATTTTCCGTATTTCTCTCAACTTCAAATAGCTAAGAATTCCCTTTAATCCCCAAACTCATACCACTGAAGGCATTTATTGTGTAGTTCTCTAATCATTCATCTCTGCATGCAATAGTCTGCGGTCATTCTGTAGTCTGAGACAGGTGCTTTATCTCCTCTGAGTGGATATATGAATATGTTAACAGAATGCAAGAAATACGTCCTTTTGGGAGCACAGACAATGTGATACTGTCTGTTTACCTCTAAAGAACACTTTGCACTCCAAATGAGGAATTGTTTTGGACCTAAAGTTGAGATGACAAAGATATGACTGGAATTTAAAGGGAGTAGGAAATTAAGGAAAATATATACCACATAATCCAATATAAATTGTTTTTGAGATTTTATCATTTCTTACTGACTAGACTGGACAACAAGATCTATGTCCTTTCTGTCACCTAGGAGGAAAACGGAGGTAATATTACCTTGTGTAGTCTTTTGGGGAACTAACTCCTACTCAAAGATCACTACGGTATTTGAATACAAACAGCTATTTAACTGACATAAAGAAATAAAGATATAACTCTTCAAACTTTGAAATAGGAATAAAATGTGTGTTGCTTTAAGCAAAAGGTCATCCATCTGTCTTAGAATGCTCTCTAATGTATTTTTTACTTTAATCTACTGCTTTGGCATTATGTTACTAGCTCATCAACCAATTTTGAATTGCAGTTCAAAGGGAGCTATTAGATCTTACACTGATATAGTGATGTGCCCATGATGTAACTTTTTTTTTTTTTTTTTTTTTTTTTTTTTTTTTAGAGAGAGAGAGAGAATGTTTCCCTCTCACCTGCTTTCTTGAATAGGTTCTGTGAAAATTCTTACGGGATTGAGGCATATGAACACAGATGTATGAGAATTTTGAGTTGTTGTTGAATGCTGTTCTGTTGAGTGGAGAATTTTTCTCTTATCTTCTAGGTAAAACCAGGATTTAGCATCTTTGTTTCTTTAATGTATAGAGGAATTGATAGATGGAAGAAATAGATCATGGAACCTTTGGGATTCTAGAAAAATAGTTCTATCACCCTTTACAAAGTTACATTTACAAATAACTTGCATGTTTGTATAAGAATGATAGATATTTGTAGCCAAATATATTGTACATGTCAATAAACTTTTAGTTCTTCATATAATAACATAAGAAACAACACCATCAATTACAATATTTTAAAGAAAATGAAATTCACTGGTTTCAGATCCCTGTAAAAAAGATTATGAAAATAACTAGAAAAAAAAAAAAGGTATAATATCACACACAAAAACAAACAAGAAAAAAATATATATATATGACTGGATCATTCTTAGATAACATGTTTTGAGGCTGTTCTTTTGTTTATTTGTTTGTTTGCTTGTTTGTTTGATTTCTCTTAAGATCATTTAAAAAATAATCACAAAATAACAGTTACAGAATCATAGAGGACATCACAGAGGAACCACTGGAGAGTGTTTATCCCAACCCAGTCCTTCCTAGAGCAGGTTGTCGACAACCATGTCCAGTCAGATCTGGAATATCTCTAAGGTTGAAGACTTCACAGGACATCCCATGCCAGTGTTTGGTCACCCTCACAATGAAATGAAGGAAGGAAGGAAGGAAGGAAGGAAGGAAGGAAGGAAGGAAGGAAGGAAGGAAGGAAGGAAGGAAGGAATACTAATAATTATTATAACAATTATAATTAATATAATATATTTAATAATAATAATAATAACAACAACAAATTTTCAGATGGAATTTTCTGTACTGTTATCTGGGACAATTGACACTTGTCCTGTCACTTGATGCCACTGAGAAGAACCTGAAAGAAATGGAAGTCTCTGTCTTCTTCATTTTCTCCTTTCAGATATATGTACACATTGACAATATCCTCATGAGCCTTCTTTTCTCTAGGTTAAAATGATAAAACTGACTTTCCAAAGAGTCTTACATCTTTCAGTGTGTTTCTTGGCAATGTTTTATTTCTCTTTTCATATAATTCCTAGTATTGACCAATCAATTATATATATATGAGTTCATTTAGATCTCAGGGGAGATAGATTTTTCTTTGTAACTGATTTAGTCTTCAGTACTTTTCTTTTTATTTTATTTATTTTTTTACTAATCTATGTAAATGTATATGTAAATGTACATGTACATGTAAATTTATTTTTATTAATCTATGTAAATGTAAAAGGATTTAAGAGCCTTTTAGAGAAATTAGGTCAGTGATTAGAGAATTAACATAAGAGATGATGGAAAACTGTAATTTCCATCACTGTAGATACTGTATAAATATACAAGAACCAAAACCAATACATTTTTCATTTGATTTTGTGAGAAACCTTTTCTTTCTTTATCCTACGCAGGAACTGTATCTTTATTAATAACTCTTTTAAATGGATATACAAACATTGTCTTGGGCCTTCATCAGTGACAAATCTGGAATTTCCATTGATCCTCAAAATAACAAAACAGGATGTAAGATATGTAGCAGTCAGAGGTACGTTTCAAACATTAAAAGTGCAAAGAGCAAATCTAAATTTTCATCGAGAAACCAGGGGAAAGCATTCACAGAATCACAGAATTTGGAAGAATCACAGAGGTTGGAAGAGACCTCCAAGATCAGAGTCCAACCTCTGACCTAACACGAACAAGGCCTCCACTAAACCACTAAACCATATCCCTAAGCTCTACATCTAAACATCTTTTAAAGACTTCCAGGGATGGTGACTCCACCACTTCCCTGGCAGCCTATTCCAATGCCTCACAACCCTCTCAGTAAAGAAGTTCTTCCTAAGATCCAACCTAAACCTCCCCTGGTGCAACTTTAATTCATTCCCCCCTCATCCTATCACCGGGCACATGGGAAAATAGACCAACCCCCACCCTGCTACAGCCTCCTTTGAGGTATCTATAGAGTGCGATAAGGTCACCCCTGAGCCTCCTCTTCTCAAGGTTGAACAACCCCAGCTCCCTCAGCCGCTTCTTGTAAGACTTATTCTCCAGGCCCCTCACATAAAGTGGTAGAAGAGCTCTTACAAAAGTGGGCATCACAATGTGCAACTAACAAAAAGTTAAGAAACATGGGTAGGTCATTCCTTAGTTCTAGTGCATCCTGTCTGAACTAAATGCATTAAGGTACACAGAAGTTTTTAAATAAAATCGTCTATGACAACAATTTTTTTTCTGATAGTAACTAATGTTGCTAATTTACTTTCAAATTCTATTCACCATAGTCAACCTTTCAGAGAATTTTCACTGAGCTGAGGCTACTTAAGCTTAAGGTACATGTTTGCAGAAAATGGTCTTTAAGTACTCTCTTCAAATGTTTCAACTTCTACAATAATAGCCACCAAACAAAAGCTTGAATGAAGGGGAAAATAAATAAATAAGTAAATAATGAGAAATACAATGTGAAATATTTAGAATTTACGAAGGAGGACGTAGAATGTTTCCTAATCAGCTTCTGATAATAATCTGGTTGACCACCAAAGCTATTTAAATTAAAGCGATGAATAAGTAAAGAACAACAATTTATATTCAGGATTGGATATTTTGGTTTTGCATTCTTGTATGTTTGTTTATTCTCAGAATATGAACTGAAACATTGTTAAAGCAGTAATGTTGAAAATAGTAGTATATAATCACATATAATGTTAAAGCTTTTCACTTGGGAAATATGCTCAAAGCATTATAAGTTGAATAAAAGTCTCAGCAAGAAATAAAACATACAATTCATTTCAAATTTCATTTTCTTATCCTCAGCTGGTAAAAATTGACTAGCCCCATTGAAGTCTATGAAGATACCCAATTTATATCAAGTAAAATCCCAGCATGTATCCAGAGTGTTTGAAATACCTTGCACACCAGTACAATAAATTTTGTACTACTAAATTGTATAAATAATTACTGATGTACGTCTTTGTTGAGAAATTTGAAACTTGATAATAATAACATAATGCTATTATCCCATATGAAGTGGTATGATAAAATCATATAAACAAAACCAAGTGCCTCTGGGGCACTGAATGGATATATTTTAAGGTATTAAAATTAGATGTATTAAATGTAGACATTAAATATGAAACACTGGAGAAAAACACTGCCATGCTTGATAAAGACATTCCTGAAAAACTGTCCCCAATTTGGCAGGAAAAAGAAGGTAGTTCTTCCAAAACTGAATTCACCAACAAAATTACAGAGTAGTATGCAAATATTCACTTTTGGCATGGGCATTTTATACCATTTAATACATTTATACCATTATTTTATAGTTGCAAAAGCTATTTTGGCATCTCATCCCAAAGACAAAAGAAGAAAGGTCTCACAAACGTATTACTTGTTCCCCTCTTACCTCTTCCTGACTCTGAGGGGCATTCATGAAGGGGCATTAAAGAAACCACATCTTGTCATATAGACAATCCCCTCCCCCATCCTTTCTGAAACCAAAAAAAAGTTGCTTTCTCCTCTTGACTTATTTATTTATTTATTTATTCAGGGTTTTCACAGAACATTCATACAGTCTTCATCTTTTTCAGACTTTAGTAGACTTTCATATGGTGCTGCAGAAGGCTGGCAATGTGAAGGCTGCTTTATAGAAAATAAAAGGAACTGTGACTTGCTCTGTGCATTTAATATCTTAAAGGTACAGTCAAAGAAACATTGATGTAAGGGTGAATTTAAATTAAAGTATGAACTTCAAATATTACCCTTTCTCCTCAAAACTGCAGAGCAAACAAATGGTATTTTGCCCATCTTTCCGTTAATATGCATTCTAGTTTACTTTACAGTAGATTGTTCTGTCTACCCTCACTAAGAAAATAAAATATATTTAATTTTCTAGGTAGGAGTTGATCATATGATACAGTTTTGTGTTTGTAATACTTGTGTTTGTAATATTACTATGATTTGCCCTTCTGGATAAATGTTGACCACACCAGAGATGTGATCATAGGATCATAGAATATCCTGGCTAGAAGGGATCCATGGGGATCATCAAGTCCAACTCCTGGGTCCCCAGAGGACCACTCAAAAAATCAGATCATGTGCCTGAGAGCATTTTTCAAATATTTCTTGAATTCAAGCAGGCTCAGTGCCATGACCACTTCCCTGGGAGCCTGCTTCAGTGCCCAACCACCCTCTCAGTGAAGAACCTTTTCCTGATATCCAGTCTGAACATCCCGTCAGAGTTTCAAGCCATTCCTTGGTCACCAGAGAGAAGAGACCAAAACCTGCCTCTCCAATCCCCATTGTGAGGAAGCTGTAGACCACAATGAGGTTTTCCCACAGTCTCCTCTTCTCCAGGCTGAACAATCCAAGTGATTTCAGACTCTCCTCATACGTCTTCCCCTTTAGACCCTTTACCATCTTTGTTGCCCTTCTTCGGACAGTCTCTAACAGCTTCATGTCTTTCTTATACTGTGGTGCCCAAAACTTCAGATGGTGTCGTGGTTCTGCTCAAGTGGGCAGCCAAGCTCCACCACAGCCGCTCTCTCATTCCCCCTCCTCAAAGAGGAATGGGGAGAAAATATGATGAAAAGGGCTCAAAGGTTGAGATAAGGACAAGAAGATCACACAGTAATTATTGTAATGGGCAAAACAGACTCGGCATAGGGAGACAGTAATATTTATTGCTTATTACTAACAAGCTAGAGAAGTGAGAAACAAAGGAAAGAAACCAAAAGCACCTTCCCCCCACCATCCACCCTCTTCCACCTCCTCCCCCTGAGCGGCGCAGGGGAACGGGGGAATGGGGGTCATGGTCAGTCTACAGCACTTCTTCTCTGCCGCTCCTTCTCGGTCACTCTCGTCCCCTGTGCTGTGGGGTCCCACCCACAGGATACAGTCCTTGATGAACTGATTCAGCATGGGCTTCCCACAGGCAGCAGCTCTTCCAGAACTGCTCCAGATACGGGTCCGTACCACGGGGTCCATCCCTCAGGAGCAAACCATTCCAACCTGGGTCCCCCATGGGCAGCAGTTCCTGCCAGGTCACCTGCTCCTGCGTGGTCTCCTCTCCACGGGCTACAGGTCCGGCCCGGAATCTGCTCTGGCAGGGGTCTTCCACAGGCAGCAGCCTCCATCGGTGCAGGGCCACCTGCTCCACCGTGGTCTCCTCCACGGGCTGCAGCATGGAACCCTGCTCCACCGTGGTACTCCATGGGCTGCAGGGGGACAGCCTGCTTCACCATGGTCCTCACCACCTGCCACAGGGGACTTCTGCTCCAGCACCTGGAGCACCTCTCCCCCTCCTTCTTCACTGACCTTGGCGCTTGCAGGGCTGTTCCTCACTCCTCTCACTCTGCCAGCTGCTGTGTGGCACAGCATTTTTTTCCCTGTTTTAAATATGCTCTCACAGAGGCGCAAAACAACATCGCTTATTGGCTCAGCTCTGGTCAGCAGTGGGGCCCTTCCCAAACATGGGGCAGCTTCTAGATCCTTCTCACAGAAACCACCCCTATGGCCCCCTGCTACCAAAACCTTGTCACGTAAACCCACAACAGATGGTACTCAAGGTGAGGCTGCGCCAGTACAGAGAGGAACAGGGCAATCCTGTTAGCCCTTGACCAGCTAGCAATGTCATTCTTGATGCACGTGATATATTCTAGAAGTTGGGAAATCTGAATGACAGCTGCAGAAATAAAATAATTTAAGAGGGAATTAAAGGGACTGTTATGCCAAGGAAAGAACAAGGAAGAGGTCAAGGAATTGAATGAAAAGGAAGTCTGATAACAATAGAGAAACAATAAAATAGAATAGAATAGAATAGAATAGAATAGAATAGAATAGAATAGAATAGAATAGAATAGAATAGAATAGAATAAAATAATAAAATAATAAAATAAAATAAAATAAAATAAAACAAAATAAAATAAAATAAAATAAAATAAAATAAAATAAAATAAAATAAAATAAAATAAAAATAATTTTCCTTTAAATAAATGGGATAAATATCAAGAAGCTTATTTTCACTTAATTTACTGACGGTCTCTCACAGATTTTTTTCTATTATATAGCTAGGTTGAACAGGATACATGCATGTGTAGTTTGTAGTGTCTATGTGTAGAGATTTTGGTGGTTAATATGCCGGTAAACTAGTTAGATAAAAACAATTCAAATAAATGGAGAGATACGTAAGAAATTAATTAAAATGTTTGAAAAATCATGCTTGTTTATTTGTTTTAGTTTGTTTTAGGATAAATAGTGTTTCAATACCTAATTCAAGTTTTCAAATAAACTGAGTACAGAAACAGCTTGATCATTCTAATAGTTATCATCCTGTCACAGAAATAAACTTTCAGAAAAAGACTAGGTGATAGATTTTCAAAACAAAATTTTCAAAACTGAATACACTGCACTACAGATTCTTTAAATTTGAATACCTCATGAAACTAGCAGTTTTGCCTCTTTACATCTTTCAGAAGAACAATACATGTTTGTTCCTAAGATGTGTAATGAAACGAACCTTTGTGAGTACAGAAAATAAAACAAATAAAACAAAACAAAATAAAAGTTATGCTCATTTTTAACATGCTTTTCTACACGTAAATATTGAAAGTGAATATATTTCTGCATTAGTTTGTCTCAAAAATACCTACTGAAAAAAACAATCGGTATTGACTTAGAGTTTAAATTATTGCAGTTTGGGAAATTATAGTGGCAGGGTAGTTTTATTTGTTAGTTTGTTTGTTTTATTTTTTTTTTCTAATTTTTCCTTGTTTTATTTTTTTTTTCTAATTTTTCCTTGTTTTATTTTTTTTTCTCATTTTTCCTTGTTTCATTTTTTTTTCATTTTTTTTTTCATTTTTTTAAGAAGACATTACATTTGAAAAATGTTTTTAATAGCTTATTTTATGTCAGTTTTTTGGTAAGCAACAAAAATAGTGCTATATCAAGTTGAAATTACTATATTTCTGATATCCTTTGCTACCTTGGTAAGTGCCAGTTCTGCATGGTTTCCTTTTTTTTTTTTAAGAAATTGATAGGCATCTGTGTAGTAGAAAAACTGAAAAATTACAAGGTATTTCAGTTCCATCTAGTGGCCATATTAGTATATTGGTATATTAGTACTGGACTGAATTATAATGATGATGATAGAAAAGTTAATATAAATAACATTAAACTGATTTTGTTTGTGAAAAGGTACAGTAATAAGAAATCACCTCAAGACATATTTCATTTGGAACTAACATTCACTCTTATGACACATCGCTTATTTTAACTAATTTACTTATGAGAAATTAGGTTCTGATGAGACTGTGAGTATCCTACAGGTATGACAGACATGCAAAAGCTAAGGAAGCAAATATATTGTCTCTTATAATCTTATAATCTCTTACACATATATTTATTTATTTATTTATTTATTTATTTATTTATTTATTTATTCTGAAAACAAACAAAAATACAAACAATCCTTCTTTTCATCTTCACTAGCCTTAACTGTAGTTGATGCTGTTTTAATGCATGTTGTAATTCCAGCTTATTTCATTGTAGGGCATGCAGACTGCTCATAATTATAAAGTCAAATTAAATTAAACTGTAAAGTTTCTCATTGTGCTTTATAAACAATTATATGGCACTTGCAGTGAAATATTTTTGTTTCCTGGTTTTGTGTCTTTTTGTTACCTGAAAATAAGTAGTTGTTTTATCTACAAAGTCATCTTGTTATTATTGGTATTAGTTGCTTTTACTCCTTGAAATTAAAAGCATGAGGATCAAGAAAAATGTCAGCCATTATGTTTGCGTCATGGCTGAGATAAGATAGATGTAAGGAGCATGTGACAACATAGATCACAGGACCAAGAATAAAGTGATAATGTACTGTGAGAACAAATTAAAAACTGAGACTTCAATGTTCAGAACCATGATATCCTTCAAAAACAACAGAATAACATTCTATCCTTTACTTCATTCATCTGACAAAGCCACAGATTCATCCGTTTTCTGTTTTCCATGAAGAACTGGCTTAACAAATAAAAAGCATTGAATTATGTACCAAACTGAATATTAAATAGCATTACAGATGTGATTTTTACAAACAGCACATAGACATTTTTAACATAGCGCTGCAGCCTGGGAAAACAAACAATCAAAGATATCCCCCTTCTCTCCCCCACCACCAAAAAAAAATAAATAAAATAAAATAAAAAAATCAGGGATGAAGATATAGAATGAAGCAGGTAAGTTGTAGTCTTTTAATACCACATGGTGAGACAGTTTTCAAAAACTCTTTTCACCTTTTCTGAAGTATCGCTGTAGAGAGAAGCTTTTTCAAAGATATATTCAGCAGCGGAAGCACAGCTCTTCTGAGACAAAGAAAAGAGGAAAAGGAAAAAAAAAAAAAAAGAAAAAGAAATAAAATAGAAAAGGGAAAAAGAAAAAAAAAAAAAGAAAAAAAAGAGAGAGAGAGAGAGAGAGATAGACATATCAGAAAGAGTCAAATGAAGGGCCATGACAAAGGGACATAGCATCTCTGCTATGAGGAATGACTGCAAAATATAGAACTCTTCAGCCAAGAGAAGGCTCATTGTGAATCTTTATCATCTATAAATACCCTAGGAGAACTTGCAAAGACAGAGCCATGCTCTTTTCTGTGGTACGCAGTGACAGGATATGAGGCAATAGGTACAAAATGGAACACTGGAGGTTCTGTCTGAACATCAGAAAATGTTTTATTTACAGTGAGGGTTACCTAGGTGAACAAGATACCCAAAGAGGCTGTGAAATTTCTCTCTTCAGAGACATTCAAAAGCTATTTGGACATGGTCTTGGACAAGCAGCTCTAGATGGCCTTTCTTGAGCATGGGGTTTGACCAGATGACTTCCAGTGGTCTCTTCCAACCTCAACCACTTATGGTCTTTGTCTTTTTAAAAATGTAAGATGCTTAAAGTAGTTGAGGATGCAAATGTTGGAGATTAAAACTCTATTTTAGCCTCATTACCTCATTTTAATTTCCCATTGACTACACTCATGTTCTGTGAATATGAGTCCCCCCCAAAAGAGCTAAAACCAGTGATATACGGTGAACATCTTAGAAATGTTTTACATGACAAACTTTTATCAACATTCACTCAGGTTTGTTATTTATGAAGAAATCATGAAGACAGTCAGGAATATTCTGAGACGTAACGCTAAAAAAAAATTTGAGAAGTAATCTATATGGAAGTTATACGTTGTTCCATGTGGGACTCAGAAGCAGAAGGTTGTGAAGTGTATGTGGTATTTAACAAGAAAACAGTATGATGTTCATTATATTTCACCCTACGTAGGAAATTAAAAGCTGAATTCTGCATCTGGTGTCATTTACAAGTGTACTTTGAGTGCATCAATTGTAATATCCTATAACAAAGTTACTACTGGAGCATAATATAGAAAAAAGAAATTAATTAAATCATAGAATCACAGACTCAGAGAATATCCTGAGTTTCAAGAGAACCACAAGGATTACCAAGTCTAACTCCTGGCTCCACACAGGACCACACAAAAATCAAACCATATGTCTGAGAGAGTTGCCCAAATGCTTCTTGAACTTCACCAGGCTTGGGAATGACATCAAAGTCATTTATGTAAACATTAAAGAGAATTGGCCCTAAAATAGAGCCCTGAGAATCCCTCTAGTTACTGGTCACCAGCTTGATGTAACCCCATTTGCTACAACCCTTTTAGCTTGACCCATCAACCAAGTGTTCACCCATTATATTATGCATTTATCTAGCTGTATACTGGGCATTTTCTCTAGAAGGATACTGTGAAAAACAGTATTGAAAGCTTTATTGAAATCCAAAAAGATTACATCAACTGGCTTCCCTTGGTCATCTAGATAGGTGACCTTTTCATAAAAAGAAAATAAGTTAGTTAAGCAGGACTTTCTCTTTGTGAACCTCTGTTGGCTATAACCAATAACCACACTGTCCATCAGATGTTTTTCAATAACTCCTAAAATAATTTTCTCCATAATTTTTACCAGGCACTGAAATGAGACTGGCAAGCCTGTAATTACCAGGGTCTTCTTTCTTGCCCTTCTTGAAAACTGGGACAATTGTCAGCTTCCAGTCAATCAGGATCTCTCCAGCTTCCCAAGACTGTTGAAAAATAGTTGACAGAGGTCTCACAATTGTATCAGTCAGCTCTCTGAATACCCTGGGATATCCCATCAGTCCTCTAGATTTATATGCATCCACCTGGAGCAGCAAATCCCACAAGAATTCAGGGTTGGCTGGGAGTTTATCATTACCGTGGTCACAGTCCTTCAGTTCAGGGCACCTGGGGTCCCAGGGACCATCACTGGTGTTAGAGACAGATGCATTAAACATCTTTGATTTGTCTATGTCCCTGCTTGTGAGGTTACCATCCTCATCGGGTAATGGACCAATGTTTTCTCTGGTCATAATTTTGTCGTTAAAAACAAAAACAAATAAACAAACAAACAAACAAAAACACTTATTACTGTACCCCACAGTACTGGTTAGCTTCAACTCTAATTGAGTTTTGGCCACACAATTTTTCTCTTTACAAAATGAACAGCATCTCTGTAGTCCTTCCATATTTCCTGACCTTACTTTCAGTGGCCATATGCTTTCTTCTTCTACCTAAGCCTTAGAATAAGATCCCTTCTGAGCTAAGCCAAGCTTGTGCCCTATCTGTTCAACTTTTGATGCTTTGGAATTGCCTGTTCTTGTACAATTAAGAGGTGGTACTTAAAAGGTGACCAGCATTGATGGATACCAATGCTTTCAGAAGCAGTTTACCAGGGGACCTTACCAGGGGGCATTAGTTCCTGAGCAGCCTGAAGACCACTCTCCCAACACCCAGAGTTGATGTTCTGGTGCCAGTTTTCCTCCTATCAGCAAAGATTTTAAACTTGACTACTTCATGGTCACTATGGCCAAGACAGACACCAATCACAACTTCACCCACAAGACCCTTTCTGTTCATAATCAATGGAATCTAGGAGGGACTTTCCAAGTCAGCTCCTTAGTACCTGTTCAGTGAAGTTATCATCAAGATGTTTTAGAATCTCCAGAAACTGTTTAAATCACAGAATCACAGAATTTCTAGGTTGGAAGA
Source organism: Netta rufina (assembly GCF_964035555.1). NCBI lineage: Eukaryota > Metazoa > Chordata > Aves > Anseriformes > Anatidae > Netta > Netta rufina. The sequence continues at coordinate 37,500,121 of NC_140123.1, read as the reverse complement.
GACCTCAAGATCATCGAGTCCAACCTCTGACCTAACACTAACAGTCCCCACTAAACCATATCCCAAAGCTCTACATCTAAACGTCTTTTAAAGACTTTCAGGGATGGTGACTCCACCACTTCCCTGGGCAGCCTGTTCCAATGTCTAACAACACTTTCGGTAAAGAAGTTCTTCCTAACATCCAACCTAAAACTCTCCTGGCGCAACTTAAGCCCATTCCCCCTCGTCCTGTCACCAGGCACGTGGGAGAATAGACCAACCCCCACCTCGCTACAGCCTCCTTTAAGGTATCTGTAAAGAGCAATAAGGTCACCCCTGAGCTTCCTTTTCTCCAGGCTGAACAAGCCCAGCTCCCCCAGCCACTCCTTGTAGGACTTGTTCTCCAGGCCCCTCACCAGCTTTGTCGTCCTTCTCTTTATATCAGCTGTGTGTGACTGCCAGTTGAAATCTGGCAGTTTGAAGTCCCTCATAAGGACAAAGGCAGCTGATCTAGAGGTATATCTACAGTGAGAACTATGGAACTATATTTACTTCCTTAAAGAATATTTCATTGGTGTTGTCATCATGACTGGGTGATCTATAGTCGACTCCCACAATGACATCTGATATGTTTGTTAAAATAACATAGCAGAATAATTTCAGTTGAAAGTGATTATATACTTTGCAATAGACTGCTGAACTTCCACCTTCCAAATTACAGATTTTTTTTTTATTATTTTTTTCCCCTTTTTGTCTAGTTAGTATCATACTCATTTGAGGTAGCAGGCAAAATTCACCTTCAACCATCTCACCTTATCAGGTAGACCTGAGCAACAGGTATGAGGCCCTGGAGGCTGAAAGGCAATTGGTGGATGGAGAAGGTGACGATCCCTCTCCACCAGAGATATTGCCAGGGTCAGAAATGCCAACGCCTCCATATTGCGACCACCAGCAGGAAGAAGAAAAGGTAGGTTTTAGTTGTGGATGATTCCACAATAGGGGAAACAGAGGGTACAATATACAGAAGGACCCTCCTCTAATGTAAGTCTGCTACTTTCTTGGGGCCCGGGTCAAGGATGTCACCAGGAGACTTCCCTCAGACTATTTCCCATTATTAGTCCTACATCTGGGGGGAAAAGAAATGGCAACTTGTATCCCAAGAGCAATCAAAAGAAACTTCAAGGAATTGGGATGGTTGATCAGGAACTCGTGTGCATAAGTCACCTTCTCCTCCATTCTCCCCAGTACTGATAGTGAGAGGAACAGAAGGATAGCGTCCATATAACATGTGTCTCTGTGGCTGATGTCATTGCCAAAATTTTGGGGTTTTGGCAACAGGAAGCCTTACATGGCACCAGGCTTGCTGGCACTGGATAGGATTCATCTTTCCCAAAGGGGAAAGAAGGTCGTTGGTCATGAACTGGCTCATTGACTGGGCTTTAAACTAGGTTCAGTGGAGGAGCAGGATATCATCAAGGATGCTGGCAATAAAGTACTGAATGATCTGCCATCCCACTTGCACCAGCTGAACACCAGAGCCAGCAAAGGATTCTTAGAGCCTAGAGAGGGAACAGACCTTAACAGGAGAGCTACTACAGACCCACATGGACAAGTTACATTTGCCCAATCCAGAAAGGCAGGTGCATTCGGAGCCCTACTCAGATGCCTCTATGTAAATGCATGCAGTATGGGAAATAAACAAGGGGAACTGTAGGTGTGTGTGTAGTTGCAGGGTTATAATCTCATCTCAGTTACTGAGACATAGTGGGACAGCTCTTGTGACTGGAATGTGCTCATGGAGAGCTTTGTGCTTTTTAGGAAGCACAGGTCAGGAAGGTGAGGTGGTGGATTTCTTCTTTACATGACTGAGCATCAGGAATGTATGCAGCTCTTCCTAGGGGAGGATGAAGTGCAAGTCAAGGTCTTGTGGGCGAGGATTAAAGGGCAGACCAACAGGGGTGACATTGTGGTAGGTGTTTATTACCGGCTACCAGATCAGGAAGAGAAAGTGGATGAGGCCTTCTACAGACAGATGCAAGTTGGTTTGCATTAGTAGGCCCTGGTTCTTACTGGGGACTTTAACCTCCCCGATATTTGCTGGGAATACGACGCAGCTCAGAACAAACAGTTCATGAGGTTACTGCAGAATATTGTGTGTAACTTCTTGACACAGGTGGTAGATGATTCAACAAGGAGAGGGACACTGTTGGACTTGATAATAACAAATAGAGATGGTCTAGTTGGAAACATGAAGGTTGAGAGCAGTCTTGGCTGCAGTGATCACAAGATGCTGAAGTTCAAGATCCTGTGAGGAAGAAGCAGGACAAAAAGTAGAACTACAACCCTGGATTTCAAAAGAGCCAACTTTGACCTCTTCAGGGACCTAATTAGAGGAATCCCTTGGGCCAGGGCCCTAGAGGGAAAGGGAACCAAGGAGATTTGGCTAATATTCAAACAATACTTCTTCCAAGCTTATCTTCCAATAAGGATAGGTGCATCCTTATGAGAAAGAAGTTGAGCAAGGTGGGCAGAAGACCTGCATATATGAGCAAGGAGCCCTTGGGAAAACTTTAACAGAAGTAGAAAGAATATATGATGTGAAAGGAGGGACTTCTACACTTGGGTAGAATCAGAGAATGTAGGGATGCAATGAGGAAGGTCAAGACCTGGTTAGAATTAAACTTAGCAAAAGACATCAAGGATAACAAGAAGGGCTTCTTCAAATACATCAGCAGCAAAAGGAAGACTAAGGAAAATGTGGGTGTGCAGCTAAATGAGGTGGGTGTCTTGGTGACTGTGGAGACAGAGAAGGTGGAGTTACTGGATACCTTCTTTGCTTCAGTCTTCACTGCTAAGGCTAGCCCCCCAAGCACTACAGAGTCCAGAAACAAGAGAGAAAACCTGGAGTGAGGAAGACTTTCCCTTGGATGAAGACAATTGGGTTATTTAGGTAAGTTAGACACCCACAAATCTATGGGCTGCGATGGAATGCACAGCTCAGAGGGTTTCACTCAATGGTGCCAAGTCTAGTTGAGGGCCTGTGGCTAATGGTGTTGCTCAGAGGTCAGTACTGGGTTCAGTTCTATTCAACTTATTCATCAATGACCAGAACGAAGGGTCAGAGTACACCTTCATCAAGTTTGCAGAAGATACAAAGCTTGGTGGAGTGACTGCTACATCGGAGGTCTGTGCAGCCATTCAGTAGACAGGCTGGAGAGTTGGGCCAAGAGGAACCTCATGAGTGCAAGTCCAGTACCTGGGGAGGAACAACCCCAGACACCAATACAGGTTGGAGACTCTGTGGAGAGGAACCACTGTGGAGAGGTCATGGTGGACAAGTTGACCATGACCCAGTAGTGTCTCTTGTGGCCAAGAAGGCTAATGGGATCCTAGCCTGCATCAGGAGGATGCAGATGGATCAGTGAGGACAGCAGGTGGGGAGAGGTGATCCTCCTGTTCTTCTCAGCTCTGGTGAGGCCACACCTGGAATACTATGTGTAGTTCTGGGCTCCACAGTACAAGAGAGATGTAGAACTTCTAGAGAAAGTCCAGCACAGAGCCACAAAGATGATGAAAAGAACAGAGCGTCTGTTCTGTGAGGAAAGACTAAGTGAGCTGGGCCTGTTTAGCCTAGAAAAGTGGAGATTGAGAGGGGATCTCATCAATCTCTACATATACCTGAGGGGACCATGTAAAAAGGATGGGGCCAAACTCTTTTAAGTAGTGTCCAGCAATAGGATAAGGAGTAATGGGTATAAATTGAACCACAGGAGGTTTCATTGCCGTATGAGGAATAACTTATAGTTTGGGTGACAAAGCACTGGAACACGCTGTCCAGAGACACTGTGGAGACTCCTTCTTTGGAGATATTCAACCTGCCTGGATTTGATCCTGTGTAACATGGTCTAAGTGACTCTGCTTGAGCATGGGGTTTGGATTAGATGATCTCCAGAGGTCCCTTCTAATCTCAACCATTCTGTGATTCTGTGATACTCTACTATATAAATTGTTATGTATTTATGTATCTATTTAAGCCAACAGAACAGAACTCCTTATGTTCTTTTAGAAATTTCAGATCCTGCAGCATTCAGTTTTTCAAATTCACTGTAATCGGTTTGGTTTTCATGGTAAAAGAGTTAAAACTCTAGACAAATATCAGAGATGTTTCACCATTTAGACTGGACATACCTTGGCATACAGTGCAGCTATTGTCACTATAACATCAGAATTAACAAATGAGGTTTCCAGCTATAACATTTAAATAAATGCTTTGTTGCATTTAGTGCTTTTTCTGTTGTCTCTTCACAGTCTAATTTTAAAGTAGAAATGTCTGACAAGTATATTAATTCACAATTCATCAGCCTTAAATTATCTTCCAAAAGCCAGATTTTCAAAGACAATTAAATTCTCATTTTGTCACCTACATGAAGTGTTTATCTTTTCAGAGGATCTCAGTGATCTAAAACAGTTGGTCTCATAGTGGCACATGTATAATGAAAAATGAGATACGTAGTTACTCACTTAACTGTCATAGACTTCACTTAACATAAAGTCATAGACTCTTAGATGTCCAGGCACCTAAATGGGATCTGTAAATAGTACATATTTTCATAAGTCTTGTCTGACCTGTTTTCTTCCTGTTACTTTTCTCTCTGAGATATATCTTTGTTCTTGCTGTCTTGTTATCATGACAGCATTATTTATTTATTAGTTCTTTTCCTCGAATTGAAAACAGACAAAAGATCTTCCTAAAAAGTCACTGTTTTCTTCTGTGTTGCTGCAACTATTTTTCATCGGTGATAGATAGTATTTTTATGACAAGCTACTAATTTTTCTAGGAATTTAGTATATATGAGAATTCCCTGGTTCCACATTGCTTGTTGACTCCTAATTGGAGTCTAATGGCTCCATGAGGACTTCTCTGTTACTTGAAGCATAGCAATGAGTTGTAGATTTGGTGTTTTGTGAGGCTGGTCAGGAGAAATATACAAGCTAGATGCAGACAAGTCTAATGTTTAGTGGTGAAAGTGCCTGGAACATCCCAGAACTTGGTTATCAGTCTCTGGTGGCTGAATGATGTAGACTCTACAATTCATTATACATTAATTAATTAATTAATTATCAGCCCACACCTCTGATCTTGTTCTGTGGCAAAAAAACTTTTTGAACATCCCTTTTTCCAGTCCACTTCCAAAATCAGAATAGAGCATCTAGTACAGAACCAGACAGCAGAGAAGAAATGACCTTGCAGCTAAGTTCCTCCAACCACTAAGGACAAACAAATCTCTCTGAACAGGAATTCTTGATTACTCTAATGCCAGATCTGACAGGATGTTGTAAAATAGATATTCAAGAAAGCCAATCCTCAGCATCATTTTGTCTGGAAAGAGTGTATTTTATATTTAATTTGTATGAAAATTACTTTCAAAAGGCTCAGACCTTTTCTAGGACTTTTTCTCACTTTGAGCTGAGACGCTGCATGGTTAAAGCTCAGCTGAGTAAGGATACGAATGTGCTTTTAGCAAGTCTCATGAACATTCCATCCACTAATAGATAACAGGTGCTGGAAAACTTAATAGCAGACGACCAATGTAATGACAGTGTGAGCAGAAGGGATTTGGAATTGCTATTACTTCAGTGTGCTCAGATAAGCCCTCTAAAGATGCCAGTGAGGCAGATAACAAATGCTGAATGCCTGATCAGTTCCTTCCTCTTCTGTTAGTCTCCTTGTAACCGTATTACCCTGCTGTGAGAATTAGGCTCTGTCTGCTCAGCAGTATGAAACCAATCTGCACCCAAGTATCTTCAGGCTTTTTCCAACCATTTATGGAGTAAGAAAGGGGCATGCATTGTAAAAAGGAAAAAAAAAAAAAAAAAAAAGACTGAAAGGAAAAAGACCATATACTTTGTAAAAGTATATTCCTGTTCTTGAGCCACAGCTGCACTTCTCTTCCCATGTTCTGTGGTGAACCCTATTCTTTCATCAAATCATGCTGATTTTACAACCTCTCTCAATTTTCATCACATTGAGTGACTTTAATTTTATGCCATTCCATATATATTTGAAATGAAATTTGTGTATACAAAGTTTGTACCAGCAGGCTTATTTTTGTATTAATATGGCAGTTCTTGTTATAAGTATATTAAATATGAGTGATTAAATATAACACTATTAGATAATGTACATTATTCTATTTATTTAAAAACAAAAGAAAAAGATTTTTGTAGATAAGATATTGGCATGGAAACATAATGATTTTAATGCACAAAATGAGCAACATGCAACAGCAAATCAGAAGAAAGCTAATTTACAAGTACAGTTGCATACTGTTCCACAACATTCTGTGTAAAACAAACAAACAAATAAATAAAAATCCACAAAGAAACAACAGGAAAACAAAATGCAAAAGAGAATATTTACACCTGGTGATTTTATTTATTAACATATCCTTTTTTTTTTTCTTCAGAATATTTTTTCCCAGAATATTCAGATTTCCCTTATGTTTTCTATTTTATTTTTCTATCATATTTCATAACAGTTTTGAACTTTTACCTTTTTCTAATTATTTTTGAATGTTTCCCACAATATAAACACAATAGGAAAAGAAAGCTTTAAAATTCTTTTTAGAGAGTTATTTTTGTTGTACTTTATCTTAACAATATTTTTAATACTTATTTTTTATTTATTTATAATATCACATGTGCATGGGGATTCTCATTATTTAGAAATGTATCTTCTTGCTAAAATACTAATATGTGTGATCTAAAGAAACTCTGGAATCTGTAAATCTATCCAGGAATGTGCGAAGGGACAGTCCAGATGCCAGGCCCGTAGAGTTATGAGACCTCCGCTACTCTTACGATGTGGAGCATGCATGCCTCACTATAGTGTATTAACAAAGTTGATTTAAACCTCTGATATGCTCTTTTCCATCCTTTATTCATCTATTTTTTTAAACACATTTCTGTATTTTCATACAGGCTACAGACACAACATTTTCAAAATATTATAAAATCCTTTTCATCCTACGTTGACAACAATGAGGTACTACAGAATGTTTATGAGGAATAAATAATATAGTACAAAGATATTTAATTCAAATGAGTATTATTAAATCCATTGCACCATTCTACTTCAATAACCTTACTTCTAAAAAAATAAATAAATCACAGAATCACAGAATCACACAGAATTTCTAGGTTGGAAGAGACTTCAAGATCATCGAGTCCAACCTCTGACCTAACACTAACAGTCCCCACTAAACCATATCCCTAAGCTCTACATCTAAACGTCTTTTAAAGACTTCCAGGGATGGTGACTCCACCACTTCCCTGGGCAGCCTGTTCCAATGTCTAACAACACTTTCGGTAAAGAAGTTCTTCCTAACATCCAATCTAAAACTCCCCTGGTGCAACTTAAGCCCATTCCCCCTCATCCTGTCACCAGGCACGTGGGAGAACAGACCAACCCCCACCTTGCTACAGCCTCCTTTAAGGTATCTGTAAAGAGCAATAAGGTCACCCCTGAGCTTCCTCTTCTCCAGGCTAAACAAGCCCAGCTCCCTTAGCCACTCCTTGTAGGACTTGTTCTCCAGGCCCCTCACCAGCTTCGTCGCCCTTCTCTGCACCCGCTCAAGCACCTCGATGTCCTTCTTGTAGCGAGGGGCCCAAAACTGAACACAGTACTCGAGATGCGGCCTCACCAGAGCCGAGTACAGGGGGACGATCACCTCCTTAGCCCTGCTGGCCACACTGTTTCTGATACAAGCCAGGATGCCGTTGGCCTTCTTGGCCACCTGAGCACACTGCTGGCTCATATTCAGCCGCCTATCAACCATCACTCCCAGGTCCTTCTCTGCCTGGCAGCTCTCCAATCACTCATCTCCCAGCCTGTAGCTCTGCTTGGGTTTATTGCACCCTAGGTGGAGGACCTGGCACTTGGCCTTGTTAAACTTCATGCAGTTGACCTCAGCCCATCGGTGCAGCCTATCCAGATCCTCCTGCAGAGCCTTCCTACCCTCAAGCAGATTGACACACGCACATAGCTTGGTGTCATCTGCAAACTTACTCAGGGTGCACTCAATGCCCTCGTCCAGATCATCGATGAAGATATTAAAGAGGACCGGCCCCAGCACCGAGCCCTGGGGAACGCCACTAGTGACTGGCCTCCAACTGGACTTGACTCCATTCACCACGACTCTTTGGGCCCAGCTATCCAGCCAGTTTCTAACCCAACGAAGCGTGCACCAGTCCAAGTCAAGAGCAGTCAGTTTCTTGAGGAGAATGCTGTGGGAGATGGTGTCAAAAGCCTTGCTGAAGTCAAGGTAGACCACATCCACAGTCTTTCCCTCGTCCACCCATCGTGTCACTTTGTCATAGAAGGAGATCATAAATAATAGAGAGGATATCAATTTTTGCAGATTAATAGAAAAAAAATAAAAAAATAAAAAAAAAAAAACAAACAAACAAACAAACAAAAAAAACAGATTTTTTCTTGCTACAGAATGCTATGAGTTAGTATAGGCAGCAGTGCTATATTCACCTAAGGCTGCTATAGTTTAACTAGACTATATAAGTGTTTTAATGTATTAAGGAATAAAAGTACAGATTTGACCAAATACTTTACCTTTTCATATTCTTCCATACAAAAGGAACTAGAATGATTTATCTTACTGAAATTCAGGATTTGTAACATGGTCCTTTACAGATCTGAAGAGAAGTAAACAGTAACTGAGGACAGTCAACTCAGATGTCTATTTCACGGTATTACTCCTTTCCAGCAGCTATAAAGGTTAATTTATTTGATATGAAAGTCAATTTATTTGAAGTCTTCCATATAGATATACACAGTTAAGTAAAATTAATTTAATGAGGGATGCTTTTTTTGTTTGTTGTTTGCTTGTTTTTTGTTTGTTTGCTTTTCTCAAAAAGCCTACATATTACTGAAATCCTTATGCTAAGAAACATATTCCTAGTCCTATAAATATATGTCCATCCTAAGTCAATTACTAGTAGCAAGAGTTTGTTTACATGATTAACTCTCTGTAGTTTCTGGTTATAGATTTTAACAGCATGCTGTTACTTCTGACCAGTTTATAGGCTAAGGTGGAGCCCAAATTTTCAAAGGCTCAGTGCATGCACACAGTGATGCCAATAAAATGCTTTTAGTCTAAAGAACAGCTGTTTGGTCTGTTGCTGTAGTGCCCCCACCCCCTCCCCCCTCTCTCCTCCACCCCCCTCCCTCCCTCCCTCTCCCCATTTAGTATACATGGAAAAAAAAAATCTGGTCTAAATTAAATTCTGGTCTGGAATTAAGAGTCTTAAAGACTTTGATGAACAGAATGACAGAAAATAGAAGAAATAGAAACTTCTTCTTTCTGTCTCTTTCTCTTTAAGAATAGAACATCAATTTTAACAAAGCCTATTTCAACAAGATATTAAATCCTACTTCCCTTCTTTTTAATTTCTCTTCTTTGGGGGAATTTTCAAAAACAGCAAAAGCCTTTAGCCACTTTCTATGTTGCTATAATATGAATAATTTTCTCTGCTATTTATATGCACCTAAATCACACAGAAACCTTCAAAAATCTCTTGCCAAATAAGTCACAGTACATTATTACAATGAATATTCTAAAGCATGATTGTGAAGAGTCCAGGGTAAGGAGGGATTAGTAGTGAATGGTTAGAGAGGCTTGTAGACACTTTTTTCATTTTTAGGATCTCCATAAAATTTTCCTACCCTAATGACTGAAAAAATTGAGACAAAGTGTTTTATTACTGCTAAAACACAGAGATTTGGGAGTGTTCCTTGTTCTGTAACCATGAGAAACTCCTGACTTGGGATGAGTCCAGAATCTGTGAGGTTTAGGAACCTTTGCTGACAATTCATTGATGTACTGCTTGAGTATTTTTCACTCTGTCTGATCTGATTGAGTGAGAGCAAGCACAGAAAATCATTTATTGCTGTAACTCCTGACCGGTCTCAAAAGGATGTGAACAACAGAGGGGAGTGGTATACATAAGTGTAAAATCTTGGCCTTTGGCCTAAGAAAACAAGAAGTCTAGCAACTCTTCTCTAATTTGGAACCATGCACTTGACTAGAATCCATTCAGGCACCTGCTGAGATTTATTTTTATCTCTGATTTCTAAATTAGGAAATAAAAATACCATTCTTGAGCAAATGGTGGAAGAATCTATTAAATCCTATTAATATACAAGAGTAATATGCAAAGAGAAGAAAACAAAAAAAAATATTTTGTTGTTGCTTCTATTTTCTTCTCATGAAGTGTCAGTAGTAACAACAAGATTTATTTTATTTATTTTATATATATATATATAAAATAAATATAATAAATAATAAATAATATATATATATATATATTTTTTTTTTTTTTTTCCCCCAGCATTATGCTCATGACTAATAAATTCAGAGAAGAGAGAGAGAGAGAGAGAGAGAGAGTGAAAGAAAAAGAGAGAGACCACATTCTGGAAGGGATTACAAAGTGAAAGAAGGAAGATCTTGAGGAAGCAGTACTCAAAGTCTGGGAGGTGGGAGGCAAGTGTTTTAAAGAGAGGCTTAATAAAGTTAGCTTTGTCTGTGGAAGAGAAAGTTACCAAAATATTCTGCTTCCTTGACATGAAAAGAAATTACAGGGTGACTAATCTTTTTCTTTGTTTTCTGCTTTTCGTGTTAGTGTTTATGAAACAGTGCATCAGGACCATGATGCCTCCTGTATCTGGCTTTGGGACAGGTATATCACTGAGTAATATCAAATTGATTGTTAATAGGAATATTGTGGTCGTAAAGTAGCAATGAGAGGAAAAAAAGGAAATGTGAAAGTCCTTCAAAATAGCCAAATTGAAACCTTGCCTGGTCAAATAATATAAGTCAAAAATAAAACAACACATTCCTGAAGCAAGCTGCATTTACACAGAATATTGTAAAAATATCTTTTTAAAGTAAGAGATATATATATCTCTTCCTATGTTTTTTTTTTTTTGTTTTTTTTTCCTGATAATATAACAAATATTTTTCTATGTATTTAATTTTGAAATAGCTAGCTTGCTAGTTCTCTCAAATGTCTTCTATTCTTCTTAGATACCTATGGACTGCCTGTTTTTTGTTTGCCCTTATCTCAAGTTCTTTGTATTCAACACCCAACATGTTAAAACCTGTTTGAATTTGATTTCAAATTCTGATGGCCTATGTTCATTATTGGATCCTTAAGTATACTAGTGTTTATATTCTTTCTGTCATTGTTATTTCTGTGTTACCTTCACCAAAGTAAAACCTCTAATAGAGTTTCTTTGGTGAGGATGTAAAGGTATATAACTACTTTTGTGGAGATACTGAAGTTGCTACAGAAAGTAAATGGTCAGTTATCAGTTTTACTTTTAAATTTCTTTTTAAAAAATAAGAGCCTGTGTTAACAAAATTCCTATGATTGTAAATCTGATGAAGAAAAACACAATTCTATTTTGCTGTTGTGGGGGAAGCAACTTCAAGAAATAAATCTACACACAATGAAGGATCTTTTTCGTGATGTCAGTGCACATCTCTAAAATATGAAAAGTAAATAGGAATATTAATATTGTTTCTACAGATTTGTTACCATTTATATATTGATTTTCTCTCTGTTAGATTCAATATTATATACTGGAAAGTTATAGTCATTTTTATTAGAATCATAATATCTCTTCCCCATGGTTTATTTTATTTATTTATTTATTTATTTTCTCTTCACATTATGATACATCTGATTGTATATTAACCTCTTTATGGTTTTTCTGTGAGAGAAAATGCTTCTGCTTGAAATGTGACAACTTACCCGCTACTGGTAAATATGTAAACATAAAATAAATCCATATGACCAGTTGTACATGTCCACATGCAAGGTAGAAGGGAATTAGTGAATGAAATTTGAGTGAAATTAAGCAGCACCCTTACCTTAATTACAGTAGGTTTAGTGATACTGTTTCATTTTTCTTTAATCTGTTTTTAAAGAGGGCAAATATTTTCAGAAGAAAATGAGCCAATAAAGTTTCTTCTCAGTTGTTTCCATGTGCAATTTAACCAACACCGTAGAAGAATTCATATCTATGGTCATGAATAGTTTTCTTTTCCTGAAACAAAGTAGAAACTTGAAATGAAATCTTAGGTTTTAAGAGCATTCAACAGGTCTGAATGAAATTTCAGTATATTCTAGTAATTAGTTCTAATATTGATCTCAAAATAAACTTCTATCCTGATATAACAGGCAGAACAAAGACTAGTTGCTGTATAAATATTTACAACACAGCCACCATGATCTCTTAACATATATCAATTGATATATGTGGCTGTTTGGATAATATGCACCACTGCTGTCAGTTCCTTGTTTTGAATTATAATACAGTAAAAGTCTTATATATAAGGACATTCCATCACTGATCCTTCTTATTGGCAGATCACCTGTATATGTATATTAATTGCAATCCATCTATAACATTTCAGACTGTGCCAAGAAGCTTTTAAACTAGAAACTAATTCCTGAAAATTAAAAATAAACGAATCTTATAATCTAAAAATATAACAATAAAGTATATATTTTTTTCCATTGAGATGGCCTATTTTATATAAAAAGTAATATAAATATATAAAATAATAAATATATATTTATATAGAAAATAATATAAATATACCCAAATTTCCCTGCAAAAATAAAATATATATAAAACAGTTGATTTCAATAGTATTACATCAAAGATTAAGTTAATGTTTAGACAAAGAATATATATATTTTACCCTGTGCTGACCACAATCACAATATTAGGACAAAGCAAAAGAAAACTGATGAAAAAAGATAGCGTGTACTTGATGTTGATGGAATGTATGCTTGTGTCTAATACACTAGAGAAACTCTGCAATAACAGTTCACCCAAGTGAAAAAATTGCCCCATTTTGCTCTCAAGGTCAATGTCAGTTGAGGTTATTGACTATATAAATGCTAAATACAAAAGTTTGAATTTTCCAAGGTACTTTAACTTGCACACTACACTTTTCAAGGTTCCTCGGTTGTATTTACAATTTGCTTTCCTTGTTCGCTTATGCTTTTTGTTCTCTCTTTTTTTTTTTTTTCCCTAAGAGCAATTTCAGCTTGTATTTCTTACATGTTAAAAATAGATGTCACCATTATGTAAAAACAAACAAACAAACAAACAAAACAAAAAAAAATCATATTCAAGAACTATTTGTTAGGTTATCCTACCAATATATCCTACCTACTAATTGTTATGTACTGTTAAGACCATTCCCACATATGTAGGGGAGCGTAGAGGGACAGTGTAGGGAGAAACTACATAATACCCTCCCTACTCAGGCCATCACATGCCCGTCTGCTCAGAAGGAGATAAATGCAAATGGGAACCCAAATTAAGGACTCGGAGAAAGGGGAACACAATCTAGGCCCCTCCCAGTGCTGTTCCAGGACAACTTCATCCCCACGGGCCAGGTGTGAAACTCACCTGAAAGCAGTTCTCTGATCATTTTACAAAATGAGGGGTCCATTACCAATTCATTACCCATTTGGGACCCATTATGGGTTGTATTGTGGGACTGCAGAAGGCTTATTACATGATGTTTAGAGGAGGAACCAAAGTCTTTAAAAAGGATGGGTAGCAGAAAGGTAGACAGAGAGAAGCAACTGGAGTTAGACCATGGGTCAGAAGTCCCTTGTCAGCAACTGTAGAGTGTGTAGGTACGCATGTGAGCACTAGCAAGGGCCAAGCCAAACTTGCCAGTGATTAGCTAGTGAGACCTGGGAAACAGGCACGTGTGTTTCTTTAAGGACAAGTCCAGATGAGAGTCCCAGTCAGCTGCTGGAGAGAAAGTGGAGTCAGTTAGATAGGAGGGGTGTGCATGCAATGCTCTGTACCAGAAAAGGGGTGAGATTGTGGCCTTTGGTTGTGTTTGGGTGCCAGCAATGGGGGAGACTAGGATCCAGGTGCAGCTGCTGAGCAGAATAAGTGTTTAAGATTACCTGTGGGAGAGCTTCAATTTGTACATATGTGTGTACATATGTACACATACACATATTTGTAGTATATATATATATACATATATATATAGAGAGAGAGAGAAAGAAAGAAGATGTATAAATATACTTGTATTTATTACTAGTGGAAAACTACCCTGATCAGTCAGAGGGGAACAGGATGACTCAGTAGGTGATGTTTGTGCTTGAGTGCTGAATGTGTTGATCTGTGGCTGTGTTGCTCTGTGTGACCAGACATTTACATGTACAGATATATGGTGTACAGCTGTGCTCTGTCTGTGTGTGCCTAGTGGCAATACATAGCCAGCCCTGTTAGTGTTCAGACCCGAGGGCATGGGACTGCAGCAACCTCACCTCTCTAGGGCTACTGGATTCAACATATCCCTGACATTGTATGCTCTGCACATGAGTAACCTGGATGATGTAATTTAAAAATATCTTAAATTAAAGGCCACTATTAGCATTGATAGATGTAGTGAATTTTGAAACTGCACAGGAAAAAAAAATGAAGAAGAAAAGGTTCTTTCAACAACCATTTCAGTTCTGTACAGAGAAATTTTTTTAGGATTAGGGAGAAGGGGAAAAGACAGCAAGATATGCTTCCACACCAAGAGGGATCAATTTTTCAGTGACTTCAGCCTCCTTCTATTTGCAAAAGATTCATTATATTTCTGAAGTTCCTCATATATATGGAATTACTCAATGAGTAAAGAATTAATCAGTGTGACTAAAGTTGACATAATTAGGCCCTAATTAATCTCGCTGAGATCATAGAAGGAATCAGTCAGCATTGAAATAGAAATACATTGTGATTCTTACCATGGTTCTTACTGCATAACATACATGTATTGGTGCCAAACTAGCTGCCTGCTTTCAATTTTGATTAAAAACTGTGCCTTTCTATTTAGTCACTTTTTCTTATTTCTTGCTCTGTTTGATTGCAAGCTCCTATAAACATTACATAGTATGAAGGACTGCATTCTACAAATGGGGCCAAATGTTATACTGCACGATTCAAAATATTAACCTGTAATCCTGAAGCACAATAGATACCGTGACTTCCCAGGAGAACCGTCAGTTCTGGCAGGAGCTGTTTGGGAATGCTGAGCTGGAGCAAACACCATTTGAGAAGGGCAAGAAGGAGGATCTGGGAAACTACAGGCCAGTCAGTCTCACCTCTGTCCCTGGAAAGGTGTTGGAACAGCTTGTTCTGGATGCCATCCCCAAGCAATTAGAAGAGAAGAAGGTTATGAGGAGTAGTCAGTATGGATTCACCAAGGGGAAGTCATGCTCAACCAACCTTGCTGCCTTCTATGATGGCATCACCAGCTGGGTGGATGAGGGGAGAGCAGTGGATGTCATCTACCCTGACTTTAGCAAGGTTTTCGATACTGTCTCCCATGACACCCTGATAGCAAAGCTGATAAAGTGTGGGATAGATGAGTGGACAGTAAGGTGGGTTGAGAACTGGCTGACTGGCCAAACTCAGAGGGTGGTGATCAGAGGCACAGAGTCTGGCTGGAGACCTGTGACTAGCAGTGTTCCCCAGGGGTCGGTGCTGGGTCTGGTCTTGTTCAACATCTTCATCAACGACCTTGATGAGGGAATAGTGTCTGGCCTCAGCAAGTATGCCAATGACACAAAGCTGGGAGGAGTGGCTGACACACCAGAAGGTTGCGCTGCTATTTGGTGAGACCTGTACAGGCTAGAGAGACGGGTAGGAAGAAACCAAATGAGGTTTAATAAGAGCAAGTGTAGAGTCCTGCACCTGGGAAGGAACAACCACTTGTATCAGTACAGGCTGGGGGATGACCTACTGAAGAGCTCTGAGGAGAAGGACCTGGGGGTCCTGGTGGATGAGGGGACAGGACAAGGAGTAAAGGTCACAAGATATAACACAGGAAGTTCTGCACTGACATGCAAAAGAATTTCTTCACGGTGAGGGTGACAGAGCACTGGAACAGGCTGCCCAGGGAGGTTGTGGAGTCTCCTTCTCTGGAGATATTCAAAGCCTGTCTGGATGATGCCTACCTGGGCAGCCTGCTCTAAGGAACCTACTTTGGCAGGGGGGTTGGACCTGATGATCTTTCGAGGTCCCTTCCAACCCCTTCAATTCAGTGATTCTGTGATTTGCACTGTTATCTGTTTTGTTTGTTTGTTTGTTTGTTTGTTTTGCTTCTGTGGCCATTAATGTCCACAGATAGAGGTACATATCCAGAGATGCATTAAATGATTATTTGTAGTCACTGTTATAAGTAAGTCAGAGTACAATTTTTTTTGTAGCAGGAGTGTGAATATGCATTTAAATAATATAATAGGAAACACAATATATTTCTAAAATAAGATAATTCTTTTTAAGGATGATTTATCCCAAATCAGTAAGCCATAAAGAACTACTTTAGTATATTATTATAATACTCCTGTCAATCTTTTATCAGTTCAAAGCCAGTGACTGGTGAGGTATGCCTTACTTGCACTTTTCAGTCATGACAATGTGTTTGTAGGATGTCACACAGAATAACATGGATTTTAGCTTGATCTAATCATCTAAATATCTACTTTAAGTCCTGTGAAGATTTGCAGCCTAAGGCAACTGTCAGTCTGTGAGAATTGTATCAGTTAATTTACAAAACATTATTTTTATTTCGGTGTCTGCAATTTGGACATATACTCAGATCAGTATCAAAACAGAAAGCGAATTAGTGTAATATAGATGTGATGTAACATCTGAAAGGCCAAGATAAGAGGAAGAGAAAAAGAAAAGGAAGAGGAAGAAGAAGAAAAGGAAAAGAAGATAAAGGAGAAGGAGAAAAATGTTGTGAGTTTCCTATAAATGTTTAAATGTTTTCTGCATTTGTATAGCTATTGCCATTACACAAAACAGACTAAATAGGACACTTTTTTTTTTTTCCCCTTCAAGCATCTCAGGCTAATCTTTGACCATGTGTCATAGTAATGACTATGATACATGCACCATATCTTCTTCTATACACACCTGGACTGCCATTGCTGCTGTTGGCTCTCACAAGGTAAGCCTGAAGTCAGAAGATAGGCAGATTTGTCTTCAGATCCAACATACAGGAAGTGCTGGCAGATTCAGCACTATAAATATGACCTTTATAACCAGCTGGATAATTTTCATCTTTCTTTCCAGAACAGTTCTGTATCTTATAACAGATTAACATATTAGTGTAATTTTTTTCTCATTTTCCAGATGGAGGATCAAAATATAAAAATACTTGTTTGAAATACGTCTTGAAATTTTAAAAATCTGTATCTGCTGCTGTTTTAATTTCCAAATCTTTCTATAACTTGTTTGGAAATGCTAATAATATTAGTATTTCTCTACACAGTTTTCTGTTGCATCATTCAGCTACCAAATCCATTCAGTGGTAGACGAAGACTTCCTCAGACAAAGCTTGTCACTGTACTATAATATATAAGATTTTTTGTTTGTTTGATTTGCACAGACACTGTATGTTGACGTTTGTACAAAATTTGCAAACACAATTTAGTTTAGCTTATTAAAAAGAATAGTACCTCCAGGAGGCATATTTGTGCTGGAAGATTTAATTTGCAAAGTTTAATAAGACTTACTGACTCCGTTCACAGCATTTATATTTTTTATCTCTGTTCTTTAGCAACAACTCTTAATAAAATTTGGATGGAGATTCATCCAGTAGTCCCCTGGTAAAGCAAAACAGAACACAACACTCCTAGATCAGTGTGTCAAGTTAAAATCAGTGACTGGTCACATGGATTTTAGTTTAGATCATAAATATACCACATGGCTAAATCAGTGCAATATTCTGCTTGAACAGCTAAGCTGACTATTTCATTTTAACCTTGGTAAGGAGATTGAATGAGTAGATAAACTTGGTGTTAAGATGATTACAAAAATAAAAATAAAATAATATTTTATTGATTATTATATTATCATAATTTATACATTATATATAGCATTTATATATCATATATCATATTTTTATTTATTAAAATAATAATAATTCTACAGTCTTAGTGCAGTAGGTCTGTTGTTCATCCTGGTAGATAACGTTAATTCCTGTTTCTCAAATAAACATATGACCTCTACCATGCAATCTCAGAATTAATGTAGTTATTCACGAATCTTACAGGTTCAGAAAACACTTTCTGCAACCAAGTCTAGTTATGTTCAAGATTATGTTTTACCTCACATTCTTAGTGAGTTTTAACATCCCAGGTGCCAAACTGTCAAAGCTCACATTGTGTGTCACTGGCATGGTCAAGCTTACATGCATTTCAGGAGCACTGTTCTTGTTAGGTGTCATACTGATGGGCCTACAGTGATCAAAAGACGCAGATCTTCACTGGGGAATTCACAGCTACTGTTAACCTATCAAGTGGTTAGAAAGCTGTAAGAAGTAAAATATATTTTTTTATTATTTTAAAAAATATAAAAAGTTGTAGAACTTGAACTTCATATTCATAGCATGAAAGAATGAAAAAAAAAAAAGACAGAATTTAGAGAAAAAGTAGAAAATAAGTTAGTGCAAGGTAAAAAAAAAAAAAAAAAAAAAAGCAATATTAAATTTCTACTTGATTGTTCTATTACTTCAGCTCAAACAGCTTTAATTCCTGTGGAATAATGATCAGGGGAAGATGAAACAGATTATTATTATTTATTTATTTATTTATTTAATAGTAGACTTGTAGAAGTGGCATGAACAGAGTCCTTAGTCTTATTTTATTCTTCTACACATTCTGCCCAAGAAAATTCAGAAGGGTACATTATCTCATTGACTAAGAAGGTGAGAAAAAAAAAAAAAAAAGCCCCCAGGTATTCTATTTGCGTTGACCTTTATAAGGAACAATTCCCACTGTGTTTTAAGTACCAACTCAGAAGCTCTGGGACTAATTAGTTGGTCCATATGCTGTGATTGCAATAAACATTGAATACAACTTTTGTAAAGAGCAAGGTCACTGTGATTACCTATATGAAGTGTCATCCAGGTCTGGAGAAACTCATTACTACAAATGAATGACTTTTTAAATTATTACTTATTTTTCTTAAATATGACTTGAAGAACAATATAAATATTCCATAGAATAGAATACTTACTAAGCCATCATTTTTCAATCATAACTCAGAAATATTTTACTAAGATAAATTTGTTCTGCTTTGTCAGAGAATAACTATCCTTTAAAAAGCCTAAAGAATACTATGTAAATTAATATATTTTACAAAGTTTTTGCCTTCAGATGTATTCTAAAGGTTAAAAAGCAATTACAAATTGTAAAATAAGAAGGCAAGCTTCTCATTTCATTTATTTTATCTTTCTTTTTCCTCCTATGAATACAGTTTTCCTTAAATTGTATTTTCCAGAAATTCCTCTATTTCATTTGTACTTTCTCTTTCTCTAATACTCTTTTTGTAAATATCACCTTAAAGCACTTCTTAAGTATCTGCCAATAACCAGTATTTCTCTACACCACAAAATGACATATATTAGCTTTTCTTTTATGTGGTTTGAAAAATTATCTTCCTTAATTAAGAATGTGTTTTAAAGAAAACAGAGATTACATAGAGTGTTCTCCCATTTTCTATTTTCACTTTTCTAGACTATAGAATTATAGACTGTAGATAGAACTTTCCTCTCATACTTGCATATGACATTAGAAGGTGTTAGTCACTACTAAATGTTAGTGTGGAGCAATTTCTTCAGTAGTAATAGGTGAATCTATTCTTTTGCATTCATATAGCATTGAGATACCATTACCATGTGGTTATTTATATTGCTGAGCGGTGGGGATCTATGTGTATAAAGGAGGCACAAAAAAGTGTAGTGGCGATTCAATGTTTTTCTATACCTGGAAATACACAAGACAGAAACAGAGAATTCAGAAACCCTAAAATAGCAGCACCACATGAAAAACAAGTTATAAACTGGAGGAGTGAGTGCTGAAAATAATCAGTTTTCAGAGTTTGAGCTATGCCTAATTATTGACTTGCATTTAATTCTTCTGAAATAATACCCAAGATAATGCAAGACTGTACCAGACTGTAGAGTATGTAGGAGATATAGTATGTGAAAAACTCATGTATAACAAAGAAATCAAAATGTTTTAAAATGGGAGAACAGAAGAATAATGTATTGTAATGTAACATTTCATGTGAAGGAGAGAATAACTGCTTTCATCCCTGTTCTCTTGGTTATTTCAGTATGTATGTGTTGATGGCTAATCTAAATAAATAAATAAAATAAAATATGATCAAGAATACAAACTCATGGAAATTTCTTTTCAAACACTTAGTGAAATGTCATAGAATTTGCATGATATCATGTGCACAGCCTTTTAATTTTCCTTCTGTGGTCTTTGATCTTGTCTTAGAGTGTTTTCAGTCTATTTTCAATCAGCCTTAGTTAACCCATTAGTTTTTATTTATTTTTTTTTCAGATTCCTCTTCCCTTTGTATTATTCCACTGTTTGTTTGTCTGTTTTCCTTATAATTGTTTTATATGTCAACAAGATTTAACAAAATGAAAAATATGTCTTCAAAACATAAAAACATATTTTTGCTTGTTATCATAAAGTAGGGCTGAAAGAAATAAAAGTTCTTTAGATAAAGTCAGTTAAGTACTCATAATATGTTGATTTAGGAGTCTATGATTTTATTTAGACAGAAGATCTCTGCTGAAGGCAGATTTTGGTCAATTATTTTGGTTTAAAAAAATTGGTAAAAACTGATGAAGTCATTAAATTTTCAGAAGTTACAAATTATTCCGTAAAGCTTCAGTGACTGCAAATTAGCCTTTGCTATAGCCCTCTACTAGCAATCTATAGATCATTTTATTATTCATGAATTTTAGTAATTTCAGGACACCAGAGGTCATCTTGTGCTCATTTATTTGCTAAACACCTTGTGCTGGTATGCCTATGCTGAAAAATTGCTACTATTTACTTCCCATGAGACAAGCAAGCAACAAAGTGGTGGATTTGGCCCCAGACATCCACTCTGCCAGGCAGCATATACATCTTGCTGTCAGTGGAACAAATGAGCCCTTAAATTGGCTGCAAAGCTTTAAGAACTGAAATTTATATGTCTAGTTATCAAACAGAAAGTTCAGAACACCTGCCAATATGAAGTATAATTGTGACAAACTGTTACATTTTACCTTTAACTTTCTGGTGTTAACACCACAACTTCATTACAAGAACCTTATCCTCCCTACTCCTCCTTTCTCCCTTTCCCCAGACCAGATCCCCACCTTAAAAATGCTACATTCATTTGCAAAGTCTGAGTTACCATAAGTACATTGGGTCATCTATCAGCAGATAAAAAACAGACAAACAAACAAACATTAACATATTAAAAATGATAGAATAAGAATATTCCATGAGAATAACCACAGAATTTCACATATTTCTACAAAAGACTAACTGTATTTAGATATCAAGTATTTATAACATGCTCAGTGGTCTTTCCAGAGAATATCTACAACTATGAAATAAACTTTGTGTTTTTTTCTTGTTTGCTTATTAGTTTGTTGTTTGTTTGTTTGTTTGTTTCCTTAAAAAAATAAATACAATTACAATTATCTTTTTTTTTTTTTTTTAAATTGACGAAACTTTTTGTCTCTTTTTTTGGTCCCAGAGTCTAAAATGCTTTTTTTTTTTTTTTTTTTTTTTTTAATCTATCTTTTCTATTTTATCTTTCTTTATCATTTTTTATCTGAAATGCTTTTTTTTTTTTCACCAATACTCCATCAATTGCTAAACTATTTACTCTTGATCCAAACGTTCTATAAAGAGGAAAAACGTGCAAACAAAACAAACAAATAATAATAAACAAACACACAAACAAACAAAACCACACTCTTTTGTAAAACCCCTTTCCACTGTGTATTATGTGTGTTTTGACCTGTCTGGCAGCTAAGCACCACACAGCCATTTGCTCACCCTCCTCCCTCTCTTTCTGGCATGGGGATGGGGGAGAGAATCAGAAAAAAATTAAGTCTGTGGGTTGAGATAGAGACAGTTTATTAGGACAGAAAAGAAAGAAAAATAATAATGATAATAGCAGTACTAATACTAATGTGTACAAAGCAAGTGATGCACAATGTAATTGCTTACCACCCTCTGACCGATGCTCAGCCTATCCCTGAGCAGCTGGTTCCCCACACCCCAGCCAGCCCCCCCATATTAATTGTTCAGCATGATGTCAGATTGCATGGAATACCCCTTTGGCCAGTTTGGGTCAACTGTCCTGGGTTTGTCCCCTCCCAGCTCCAGCTGCAACCCCAGCCTGCCCACTGGCAGGACAGAGCGAGAAGCTGAAAACTCTCTGGCTAAGTGTAAACACTGCTTTGCGACAATTAAAACATCAGTGTGTTATCAGCATTATTCTCATCCTAAATCCCAAACACAGCACCCTACCAGCTACTAGGAGGATAACTAACTCTATCCTGGCTGAAACCAGGACAGCCACAAGCAACTATCTTCTCCTTTGTGCATGTATATCTATCTCTGTGTTATCAATCTCAATCAGCTATATAAAAAAGAGCAATATTTAAAGAGAAGTTTTAAATATTAGAAAATAAAAAGAGGGTTTTGTTTGTTGCTATTGTTTGTTTGTTTGTTTACTTTTCCTTAACTATCAGGTAAAGGAATATCTAAATTAAAATTCAGTTTTACATTAAAAAGAAAATCTATATGGAGAGCTTAGAAAATATCACAGCCCTTGAACAGCCGTGAGTAAAGTGAACATGAGCAATCTAAGAAATAAATTGTGTAGCACATAGCTCCTATTATGATTTTGACCATAATGTTTCTCTTTTTCCAGCTTCTGAACACTGACTGAATGCTATTCAGGAAATTAGGATAATGTAGTCCTTTTATATGATAACAATAATTTAACCAGAATTTAGGCCAATGTATTAGTCAAAACCTTTTTTTTTTTTTTTTTTTTTTTTTTTTCCTGACTTCTCAGTACCAAGTCTCATGTATATTTTGAGTGAAACAGGACAGCAGCAGCTCATCCATGTTTGCAGCAGGGCTTCTTGTTAGTCGAGAGACATAGTTTATGGGATATTGGCTTTCTATGTATTCACACGTTTTTCTATATTCTATATACTGATATTGAAAACATCTGAAATATATATATTTAAAAAATGTAACATCCAATTTGATTTTAATATAATTTGAAATATTTCACCCTGAAATCATAAAAAAGTATTACTAGCATAGCAGTGCACATTAAGTTTTCAATTTCTTATTGGCTATTTAAAAATACATTGCAGGAAATTTTGTCTTCAATCCTAAGATATTTATATGTATTTAGGGCTAAATTATGTCTGCTTTCCATGTTCAAGTTTTGAATACAAAGATGACACAATGTCAACAAGGCTTTTTTTACACCAGTACACCATTTAGCACCTGCGACCTGTATGGAAATTCAGATGCCACATATGCCTCTGCTCACTGAAATCTGGGCCAGCTTCTTATCATGCGTCATACAATCATTGCTGCAGCCACTACTGTTCAGTTAAGCCACCTCTTCCAGAAAACAGCAGCTGCTGCTATCACTGCAGCTCTTCATCAAAGAAGCTTATTTTGCTTTTTAAGTTAAATCTCCCCTTATACAACTCCTTGTTTTGATCCTTGCATTGGAAAAACACCAGGCCTGCAAAAGATACCTAGCCAGCTGATAAATACACTACGATAGGTTGAGAAGACATTATTAAACCACCCAAAATCTCTTGAGAACTGCTGTAGAAGAATGGCTACTGAAAATTTAATTGCAAACAGGCTGTGGAGGAATCAATTATTTTTGTATTTTTAATGTTTATGTTA
The DNA here is from genome assembly GCF_964035555.1 of Netta rufina. Taxonomy (NCBI): domain Eukaryota; kingdom Metazoa; phylum Chordata; class Aves; order Anseriformes; family Anatidae; genus Netta; species Netta rufina. Next base: position 37,476,274 of record NC_140123.1, on the reverse strand, counting down.
ATTTGTGTTTATTTATATTTATGTCAATATTTACTAGTATGTGTTTTTATATATTTTTAGTGATAATTGGAGTACTGCAGTACATGGATACAGGCTCTTTAGGAAGGTGAGGCTGGGTAGATGAAGAGGGGAAGCTGTCCTGTATTTAGGAGATCATCAGGAATGTAAGGAGTTTTGTCTCAGGTTACAAGCTAGCTGAGAGCTTATGAGTTGGACCAACATAGGTGATGCTGTGGTGGATGTTTGGTATAGACAACCTAATCAGGAATTGTTGAGGGATTTTTTGAAACAGCAAAAATCCCATGGCTTGCTGTAGCTGAGCAAACCAAGCTACCAGGGCAACTATGAGAAGTTCCCATGACAGTGTTCCCACATGGCCCAGTTGAGGAATTCAGAAAAATATTGTTACCAGTAGCTGGCTTCAAGAACAAGGTCTATGTGACTGCTAATCACAAGGGGGTTGTTTTCTTGAAGGTGGGGTTGTTTCCTTGTAGTTTTTTGTCTGAGTGCTTTTGACCAATAATCTTGTGTGAGACACTATCCACCCCTGTTAAGTTCACTATAAAAGTTAGGCTATTCAGGCAATAAAATGGAGCTGACTCTACTGGTGTCTGTCGTGCTTTCGGCCGTGCTTTCTGCAACAAGGAATACGAAGAGGATGAGATCTTCAGGTAACTGGAAGAAATCTCACATTTGAAGGACTTGGACCTCATGTGGATTTGAACTACTTTGATTCTATTAGAGGGGCAAAACAGCAGGGCATAAGAAGTCCAGGACATTTCTCATGTGCATTAATGATAACTTGCTAACACAGATGATTGAAAAGCCAATGAGGAAAGATGCTCTGCTGCACCAGATGTTAATATATAAGGAAGGACTGGTGAGGGATGTGAAGGTCAAAGGCAGCCTTGGTGGCAGTGACAATTAAATAGTGGAATTCAGTATCCTGAGGAGAGAGAGCATAGAAAAATCAGAATCACAACATTGGTCTTCAGAAGAGCACACTCCAGGCAACTGAGGGATCTGCTTGGAAGAATTTAATTGGATACAACATTGGAGAGATGAAGGATTGAGCAGAAACTGTTGATTTTAAAGGATTGTCTCCTCAGATCTGAAGAACATTCTGTACTGATGAGCAGAAGTCAAGAAATGGTGGCAGGAGGCCTGCATGTATAAACAAGGAGCTCCTGACAAAACACAAACACAAAAAAGCAGAATACAAGAGATGGATGTAGGAACAGATGATGTGGTATGAATAGAGAGACCTAGTCCAGGTGTGCAGGGATTGAGTTAGAAAAGTCACAGTCCATCTGGAACTGAATTTGTCAAGAGACAAGAATGGCAACAGGAAATGCTTTTATAAGTACAATCAGCAGCAAAAAGAAGCCCAGGGAAAATGCAGGTCTAGCACAGAATGTAACAGGGGAGCTGATGGCACAGGACATGAAAAAAGATGGAGACATTTAGTACATACTTCTCATTTGTCTTTACTGACAAGGCTGGACTTTAGGGATCCCTGGCCCCTCAGACCTTTGAGCAAGTCTAGACCAGGGAAGACTTTTCCTTGGTGGAGCAGGATCATGTTAGGGAACATTTAAGCAAACAAACCTATGAGCCCTGCTGCGATGTATCCCTGAGTGAGCAGGGAAGTGGTCAATGTCACTCTAAGACCATTCTCAATTATCTTGGAAGTGTTATAGTGTCTGAGTGTGGTTCCTGAGGACTAATGGAAAACTAGTATCACATCTCTTGCAGAGGTACAAAGATGAGGATCAGGGAACTACAGAAGTCATCCCCATCCCTGCAAAAGTGGTGGATCAGAGAATCCTGGAAGTTATTTCCTCAAGTTAGGATGGGAAAGAAGGTGATTGAGTGTAGTCAGCATCTATTTGTAGAGAAGAAACGTTGCCTGAATAACCTGATAACCTTCTACAATGGGAAGAATGGCTCGAAGGGTCAAGGGAGAGCAATGCATGATGTCTACTTCAACTTTATTGAGGCTTTTTACACTGTTTCCCTTAATTTCCTCCTATACATGATGATAAAGTACAGACAAGGTGAGTGGTCAGTGATGTGGACTGGAAACTGACTGAACTTTCATGCTGAAAGGGTGTGATCAGTGGCAAGACGTCCACCTGGAGTGTAGTTAACAGCGGTGTTCCACACTGGTTGATACTGGGGCTAATCAATATACTGTTCAACATCTTCATTCATGTCCTGCATGATGGGGCAGAGTGTACCCTGAGCAAGTTTGCTGATGACACAACATTGGGTAGAAAGGCTGCTATCTTAGAGGGCTGTGCTACCATCCAGAGCGACCTTTACAGGCTGGAGAATGGCCTGACTTCAGGAAGTGAAACAAGAAGAAATATTTTCCATGCTAAGGGAAAAACAGCCACTTCTTCCAACAACACTATCTCAGAACACCTACTGCCCATCTACTGGGGCCTCAGTGCCTGTCGGACCCAGTGTCTCTTCCCAGGATGAAGGTCACAGCCTCTGCTTTCTTATCTACAGGTTGAGCAAGCAGATACACTGAATACCTGACCCAGACACACACACAGATAGGACATTGATGGGGCTACTCACATGGTCTGCCGTAGACAAGGTACTATTTTCAACAGCGCCCGCACACAAAATTCACATACAACATAACCACAGGCAGCTCAGTCCCCTCCTCCTTTTTGGCAGGAAGAGATAAAGGGTCACTAGTGAACAGTGAACAGACGTCCACTTTTCTGCCCAGCATCCCGCCCAGATCCCAGACCCTCTCACCCACCTTATAGGTCCCTATTTGCCAGCTGGTCCAGCTTGGTGCTTGCTGCACACATGCAGCCTTTACACTCTTCCCACAGACACCCACACTCACAAGTTCCACACATACAAGCATGGACCCTTCACCCATGATAACCTTGCCTGGACAGGACATCTTTCTCACCAGTGTGTCCAGCATGGAGCTTTCCAGCTTAATAATGTTCATGTTTTATTTGACAGTCTGTATGACCAGCTGATTCAGTCTCCTCTAAAATACTTGCTTGCTGGTACTGGTTGAACTTGCAAACAGGAAAGCAGCAGCTATACACTTCAGCCTGGTTAGTGAACCAGGTCCCCAGGACCCAAGCTGTGCCCCAGCAGCTGGTTAGGAGCTATTCTGGACTGGAGTGGCTGGAGGAGGTAGCCACTTTTAACTTGTCCAAAAGGTAGCCACTTTTGGACAAGTTTTTTTCATCCTAAAGTTGATATTTAAAATAGTCCAAATAAGCTTCAAATTAAATTACTCATGTATTTTACTGTATATGAAAAGGTCATAGGATGATTAACTTGAAAATAGATATCCAGGGGGACCTTAACAGGCTCAAGATGGGCCCATGTGAGCCTCATAAAGTTCAACAAGGTCAAGTGCAAGGTTCTGCACCTTGGTCAGGGCAATTCTAAACATGAATTCAGGCTAGGCAATGAGTGGAATAAGAGCAGCCCTGAGGAGAAGGAGTTGGGGAGTATTGGTGGATGAAAAGCATGAGCCAAAAGTGTGCACTTGCAGCCCTGAAAGCTAATCATATCCCAGGCTGAATCAAAAGAAGTATAGCAAGAAGGTTGAAGGAGATGATTCTCCCCCTTCACTCCATTTTTGTGAGACTCTATCTGGAGTTCTATATTGAACTCAGGAACTCCCAGCGTAAGAAAGACATAGAGCTGTTGTATCTGGTACAAAGGAGGGCTATGAAAATTATCAGAGTGCTGGAGCACCTCTATTATGAAAACAGGCTGAGAGAGTTGGGATTTGTCAGCCTAGAGAAAAGAAATGTCTGGATAGGCCTTCCAATACTTACTCAGAGGGGGACTACAGGAAAGATGGACAGAGACTCTTTGTCAGTTATTGTAGTGAGAGTAGGGGTAATGATTTTTAAACTGAAAGGAGACAGATTTAGATCTATATAGATCTAAATTTATTGTGAAGATATTATTTATTATGGGGAGAGTAAGGCATTGGAACAGTTTGCCCAGAGAAGTTATGGATGTCACATAGGCCAGGTTGGATGGGGCTTTGGGCAATCTGATTTAGTGGAAGGTGTCCTTGACCATGGAGGGGGCCCATGGAAGTTGGAACTAGATGATCCATTTAAGTACATTCCAACCCAAATCTTTCAAAGACTCTATGAATCACTATGGAGATATATAAGATTAGGTGAGAGAATTTATATTCAGTGTGCGTTATTTTAATATTTACAAGTAATAGCAGGGCAAAATATGTCCAGGGCAAAATATGTCCAGAATTTTCTGTGACAATCAACGCATTTCTTTAGCTTGATGATTGTTTTCACAGAGGAAAATATGCAAGCTGAAGAGCTGTGTCAGCACTGGTAAAAAACAGCAATTTCTTGTTCAGTTATGAATAGGTCCTTCAAAGTCAATTTGTTTTTAATCAACTGAGTATTTATGTACCACTTAAAAGAGCTCTTCTAATAATATAACAATCAACTAAATTTTCTTTATAGATGGAGTTCTTAAACACAACTTTTATATTAGCAATCACTAGATTGCTCTCAGTCACCTTAGTTAATTTGATTGTTGATATCTTCATATTTGTGCATAATACAGAAATCTTCCTGCTTTTCAGTAGTTTAAGGTAGGAAATGCTTACATGTCAATGCCTTCACATGAGAGTAAGTAGAAATTGTAAAAAATAAATTAGCCTAAAAGACAGTGTTATGTATTATTTCTCCTTGTACTGTGTTTTGCCCAGATGTCTGTAGCAATGTTTTTTTGAAGGATAGGAGTTGTATGCAGTGTCAATACATAACTTAGATATATAGACAAAAGATACACCAAAATCAATTCCTACTTGTATCAAGTTGTCTATTCTTTTATGTAGAACATTTATAGAGAAAACCACATCTTCACTGTGACTTGATATTTGTTTGCTTTATGACAGCATAACTTAAATTAGTCTTTGAGAAGTGGCAACAACATACAGCTTTCCATATATATTATTATGTTTCAAATACACTTACTTTCTGAATTTCACAGTTCCACACAAGTGGCAAATAAAAAGAATCACAATATAACATTTTTACTTAGAGAAATTTTTCAGGTTAGTGGTGTGCTTAATAGCAATTGCCCTTAGTAAGTTTGAGTTGTAAAAAGGTTTTGGACTAGTCTCATTTTAACTAAAATCTGACTGAGGAAATTTAATGGAGACATTAATGGTTACATGTAAGGAATTCATTAAGTCACAGGATTGTGGTGGTTTCCACCACAGGATTGTGGTGGAAAGCTACCTTTCTAGGCAGCTGAACACCACAGCCTCTTTCTCACTCCCCCTCCTCAGAAGAGGAGGGGAAGAAGAAAAGGAAAGAAACAACTCACAGGTTGAGATAAGGATAATTTAAGTAAAGGAAAAAATAATTATTAAGGAAAAATTGTTATTAATTAAACAATTTAACTAAAAGAACAAAAAAAAAAAAAAAAAAGGTAAAGGGGAAAAGGGAGGAAGAAAGGGAAAAAAAATAAAAAATAAAGGCTATATGGAAGTTCAGAGGAAAGAAATTACTCTCTACTTCCCACAAATGAGTGATGCTTGACCATATCCCTGAAGCAGGACCTCAATGCACGTAACTGTTGTTCGGGAGGACAGACATTTTCATAACAAGAGCCCACCCCTCCCCTCTTCTTCCTTTTTCCACCTTTTATTGCTGAGTGTGACATCACATGGTATGGAATATCCCTTTGGTTGGTTCAGGTCAGCTGCCCTAGTGATGTTCCTTTCCCACTTTTTTGCCCACCCCCAGCCTGCTGGCTCGGGGGGGGGGAGGGGGAGGGGAGACGGGAGACGATGACAGTGACATGGTCGGGAGGAGGTTTGTGAGAAAGAATCCTGATGCTGTTCCATCACTGCTCAGCAGCAGACACAAAACTGGTATAATACAAGGACTGTTCTAGCTACAAGTGTACAAGTGCAGAGCACAGCACTATATGGGCTGCTGCAGGGAAAGTTAACATCCCAGCCAGACCCAATACAAGGATGAATAAAATAAAATAAAATAAAATAAAATTTTACATAATTTTAACATAAATCTTTGTAATACTGCCATCTCCATTCTCTGACTATAACAAAGACGTCTGTTTTGTCTCCTTTTAAAAAAAAATAAAAAAATCAGTACTGTTTTTAATTATTGTAGTTAACAGAGAGGACATTTAAAACTTTCACTTAACCTTGACCTATATTATTTTCTTAACTAAGATATATTGCTAAGGCACCTGTACAAATGTGAAGCAATTACAGCAAAATATTGTTTTATTGTAGGAAAACACACTTAAATATATATTTAATCTAATTGAAAGTGAATTTAACAATGTTTCATTAGTGATGAAAGACTTACAGGTAGCTTGCATTTTTAGAGAATTTTAGAATTTAAATTAGAATTTAGAGAATTTTAGAATTCTGTTCTACAGATAAATAAAAATGTCAAATATTAGTAATAAATATAATGAAAATTATAAACAATAATGATGAATAAAAAAGGATAAGAAACTATTCCTCGTGCATTTTAAGCCTAATTGTAGAATAAGGTGAGGGATGTTCATGTAACCAAAAATGAGTTCTAATAATTTTAGTTATCTATATATTTATATAGAAAGATTGATATAGAACTTTCAGTAGTAGATAAAATATTATAGTTCAGGACGATTTGGTCTGTTAAGGTATACTGACATAATAAATATTAAAACAAAACATACATAAATATATAAAACATATATATATAAACAAATATAAACCAAAACTTTTCTCTTCATGTAAAAAACTGAACAAGAAAAGGTTAAAAAGATATTGTTTATGGTTAAAATATGCATCAAGCATGACATTTCTAGCTGGTTGAAGACAGTGATTGTCCCGCTCAACTCTGCGCTGTGTGGCCTCACCTCGAGTAGTGCGTGCAGTGTTTGGCATCACAGTAAAGAAAGGATGTGAAACTATTGGAGAGTGTCCAGAGAAGATGGTGAAGGACCTAAAGGGGAAGATATATGAGGAGAGGCTGAGGTCACTTGGTTTGTTCAACCTGGGAAAGAGGAGTTGGGGGGGAGACCTCATCACAGTCCACAGCTTTCTCATGAGAGGAAGTTGAGGGGCAGGCGCCAATCTATTCTCTTTAGTGACCAGTGATAGGACCCGAGGGAATGGAGTCAAGTTGCGACATAGAAGGTTCAGGTTGGATATCAGGAAAAAGTTCATCACTGAAAGGGTGGTGGTCGTGCACTGGAACAAGCAGCCCCCTGGGACATAGTCATGGCACCAAGCCTGTTAGAATTTAAGAAGTGTTTGGACTATGCTCTCAGCCATATGGTCTGAATTTTTGGGTAGACCTGTGTGATGCCAGGAGTTGGACTCAATGATCCTTGTGGTTCCCTTCCAACTCTGGATATTCGATGGTTCTATGAAAATGAACATAAGTGAACTTGTTTATGACTCAGTAATTAAGCTCTTCCATATTCATTATAAATCTTGTTTCTACTCTTTCCCTGGCTACTAGATATTTCACCTGGAATTTCAAAGAATCATATTGGATAACAAATGCAAATAATTAATGCAGGTCATCATTGCTCTCATTCA
>NC_140123.1:36761646-36868465 GCF_964035555.1 Netta rufina | reverse complement strand
ACTATAAAATATACAAAAATACAGAAAATACTATATATACTATATATACATAATACTATACTAATACTATATATATATAATACTATAAAATACTGAGAATACTACAATAGGTTTTTTTTGTTTGTTTGTTTGTTTTTTTTTAATAAAGTAAAACGGCATTATACTAAATTGTCTTAGAAAAAAAAAATGTTCATGTTTTCCTGGATGCTGGGTTTTTGAAGGAAATATTACTGTGCTCAGCCTAAAAAATAAACCAGCACAGTGAATGGCTATTGCCTCTGTTAGTTAGCAATTTACAGATGGAAATAAATAAATAAAAAGAACAATTATATTATCCTTGTTCAGAAAAGCAATGTTTAAAACCTCTATTGCATTTAAAAATATTTTTTCTTTTCCATCAAAAATAAAATTTAAGAAGTTAAAGTGTATTTTTTTTGTTTTTTTTTTGTTTGTTTGTTTTGGTGGTGGGGATTACTTTATGTTTCTGTGCACGTGCATGTGTGTATGTGTTTTTGTGGGTCTTTTCAGATATGGATAATAAAGATGCTGCTAGACAGGCAAGGTGGGTGAGTTTACACTAGAGTATAGCACTGTTAAGGGCATACATGTAGGCAGAATACAGAGTGGCACCTTCAACACGAAAGGGAAGATATTTTATACCTCAGTGGTTTTCAAAAGGTTTACATCATCTTGAGATGATTATAAAGGCATTAAATGAGCAAGAAACCGATGAACATGATCCAGATCATCAATAAGCAATCCAGATGTGCAGCACAAGTGAATACAGAGATTGATGAATCCTTTGAATTGGGTAAGGAAAGCAGTAGGAGTCTGACAGGTTATTTACTGACTGTCATAAGCTTTAATGTTGCTCTATGAATCAGCTAGCACAAAGTTACAGGAATGGCAGGCTCCATCTTAGGGTGGAGACACTACTGTTCCTATAATGCCCTCATCAGATCATCTCTAGGTATGCACTCCACGTACAGTTTTAAATGCAACTGCTTATAACAGAACTTCTAGCATAGCAGCAGAAGACAGGGGCAAAAGGGTGCATTCAATACAATATTGAAAAGATCAGAAAAAAATAGGGACTTAACTCCCTGCTTAACTGGGAGGTAACATGCAGACAAAGATCAACTATTAAGTATTGTAACATATTGAGAAGATGGTGCTAAATGCTATCATTAGCAAAGACAATTTATAATTTATGACTACCGTTAGACATTCTCTTCATAATATAATACACAAGGTTAAAGAAATTGCCCTTTTCAAGGCTACCTCTCTACTAGAGGGTATAATCCTCCCAGAAGAGTATACTATGTGAGTACACCTGGTTTGGTTAAATATGAATTCGGCCAGTAGCAGCAATGTTCTGCTAACTGTGTTGCAGGATATGAAGGTACTGCACAGGGATGACAACAGTTTCACTGATCAGACGAATGCCTAAAATGAATAATGATATCTAAATAAACTTTGAAAACTTTTCTATTAGGGAGAAATTACACTTGTGCAGTTCATATGGAAATGAGAAAGTGGCACAATTCACAGTGAGATGGCCAAACGTACCAAAGTGGTGAGAGGTCCCCAGGCAGTGTGAACAGAAGGCCATACCGAAACCAGCAGAGCACAGACACACAGACCTATGCCTTGTAGAAAACAGAAGGAGGTAACATTCCTCTAGCCACCTGCTTTGTAGAGACTAATGCACCAAAAATCCCTGAGATATCAATCTGAAAGCTAATCTGAAGGAAAAGACCTACCTGCATGACCAGGGTGGTCAGGGAAATATTTGTTTATACAACTTTTTCTACTGATTCTGGAATTCTTTCCCCCACTCCACCCTTATTTTTTTGTGGTAAAACAGTGCTGGTAACACATCAGTGTTTTCAGTGTTTTGACAGTTGCCCAACAGTGCTTGAACAGCATAAAGTTTTTTGTTTTGTTTTTCTTCACTCCCCACAGTGAGTAGGCTGTGGATGAGGAAGAAGCTGGGAGGGTACACAGACTGGACAGATAATCCCAACTGGGCAAAGTTGGTTTCTAGCTGCAGTCAACCCATCACTATTGTAAAGATGCACTTCAATAGCTTTACTTGTTAAATAGACTTCAAAATCATCTCCAGTGATTTTGATTTTGAATTACATACAATTCAGTTTTACAAGTTAAAATTAATAGAATGAATTATTGAAGCATAAACAAACCGACATGTTTTGCTTATCTGACTTTTGCAAAGTCTTTCAAAAATTGATAATGTAAACACTTGCTGACAAGAAAAAAAAAAGTTCAATGGAAAAAGAACAGGAGAAACTTCACATTTAAGAGGTGGATGACAGGAGATTCTATTCAATTGCATAGCAAGCTACTCTGAAGCATTCTGTTTTCAGAAGAAAAAAAATATGATTTCATAACAAAGAAGGTAGAATATTGTGTTAAAATAAAGAGATAAACACTGTAGACATCTGTAAGAAGAAAAACCTCATTTGATCTGCTAACTCTGAAATGAAAAGAAAGAAAGATAGAAAGACAGATAGAAAAATAAAATGTAAACATGAGAGAGCCTTCATAATTGCTGCTAAAAATGATTAAATAAATAAAGTACAAAATGAATTGAGTGCCAGGGGAAAGAGCAGTTGGGAAAAACAAACAAACAAACAAGCAAAAAAGCATATTAGAGATGAAAAACAGAACATTTAAATCACAATTTTTCTTCTGTGTAGGAAAGATTGCTCATTTATAGATGTATCTTGCAAGGTACCGAGTATCTCTAAGACAGTCCCGGGGAGTTCAGAGTGTTTCACACTTTACATGATACAGCAATTTGGAAGGGTTAGAAATAAGTAAGGAAGCCTATGAGACAGGATTTTTATTTTCATATAAAACAAAATTCAGTATAATTGTTAATGACAGCATATAAGTAAGGGATAAAAGATCAAAGTCTAGAATGAAGCTGAAGGGCTTCATTCTAAGAACAAACAAACTGTCTGATTAAAACATATTGCAGTTACTTTTTGTTTTATTTTTGTAGCTTCGTATAGAAGCACAAAAGAATCACAGAATCACAGAATTTCTAGGTTGGAAGAGACTTCAAGATCATCGAGAATGTTTAATATATGTATTTATGGCTTTTAGAAAATTTTTAGAGTAGATGAAATCAGCCTTTCTGGGGAAAACACTCAGAAAAGATCCCACAGATGTCCTTCACTTTATTTCTTGCACAAAATTTATATAGGGGAAAATGTATATATGAGGGGACCAAGACGATCAAGGGATGGGAGCACCTTTGCTATCTCAAATCTTAAGTCACTGTCTTATTTATGATTAAGCTTTATTAGATCCCTACTTTATATCAATAAGTATATTACTGCTTCTGTCTTGTAAGTGAAGTATATAATTTCATCTGCTACACTGAGCTGAGACTATTCATCCCAGAGAAGAGGAGGCTCGGGGGTGTATAAATGTGTATAAATACCTGGTGGGAGGGTGCAAAAGAGAATGGATGGAGCCATGATATTTTCCGTGGTGATCAGGAAAGAGGCAATGAGCAAAAGCTGAAACACAGGAATCTTCCCCTGAACTTCAGGAAATGCTTGTATGTGGATGACTAAGGACAGGCAGAGGTTGCCCAGACAGGTCATGGAATCTCTTCCTTGGAGACCTTTAAAAGCTGCCTAGACGTGGTCCTTGGCAACCTTCTCCAGCTGTCCCTTGAGCAGGGGGCAGTTGTACCAGATGACTTCCAGAAGTCCCTTCCAACCTCAGCCATTCTGTGATTTGATGATTCTGTGAAACTGGTAAAAAAAAAAGTCTCAATTTCTCTCCATGAGAGAATCGTTGCCCTGCCAGCACAGTGAATCCAAAGAAAACAGAATCTTAGAATCATTAAGGTTGGAAAAGATCCATTTTTACCCACTCTCTGTTCTAGGGCTCTAATAGAAGGATGTTGAAGGACAACACAGTAGCAATACTTGTTCATGTTCAACATTTGGAGAGGTATAAGCACATTATGGAAAAGATCACCTTGTTACTATGGTTCTGTACTTATATGTATGTGTTGAGGGAAACTGAATCCAGCAGACATTAACACACAGAGAATTTCACCCATTTTTTGTTGCTGTTGCATAGGTCTAAACAGTGCACACAGGTCTGAGTGCACACACTCACACTATATACATAGCAGGCCAAAAAAAAAAAAAACACAACAGAGTTAGAGAACACTGTCTTTACTGGTGCTTGATAACACTGTAACATTCACAGAAAACTTAGTAACGGAGCTCAGATCCGATCATTCTTTCCAGCTGGCATGGAGTCAAGTTCACTAGCAGACATATGCATATCCTCTTTCTCTTGATTTTCAGGAACATACATATCTCCTGATCCCCTTGAACTCTAAATCACATCTTAAGTCCACCCACAGTCCATACTCAGACTACATTCCTCATTTATCAAGTCACAAGCTCTGACACAGCCTTTTAGAGACTGTTAGTCCTTGTTATTGTCTCATCACCTCCTGCTTATGAATTGTGTGTCTAGGTCATAATTGCTTTTCCCCTCTCTTGTTTTTGTTTCTAATCCAAAATACTCACAAAATGTATGTCTGTGAATTCCATATATCTACATATACTTTACCTTCCACTTATTGTTGCAGCTTCTACCATAACATCCAGACATTCAGGGCTGTTAGAGGTCAACAATTCAGTAGTTCAACTACAGGATGAGAACACAGAGCCAACTGCAGAGATACTTACAAAGCAAAATGTTTTATAAAATACTGACAGTACTTAAAATTGGATGTGAGTTTAGTTATTTACACATTTAGACGGTAGTGTTTTTCTTTTATGAGTATTATAGCTCCAAAAACTTCACACAAGTTTAATGTCTCAATAGACTAAACAAAACAAAACAAAACAAAAAAGAAGTCAGGAACATAGAAGAGTTGAAAGACATACATTTGAAAGATCAGTAATTATTATTAAACTGAAAATTAGCTATTTGCCCTTGCAATTGATCAAATAACTCTACATATATTTTTACATACACAGATGAATCACTGCTATTTATGGACTCAGCTAAGTACATCTGATTTTTTTTCTTCATTTTGGTAACTGGCAAATGTGGTAGAATTGTTTTAGTAGATTCTGCTGGTTATGTTCTGTTATATACAGCCTTTCATGTTCAGTCTTCTGAAAATTATAAAAATGATTAATTTGGGGAAGGCCTGTTAGAATGCATTTTGTTTGGTTGGTTGTGGTTTTGTTTTAATTTTTGGTTTTGTTTCTGTGAAGTTTTGTAGTGATAAAGCAATGCCTGGAAGAGAGGCAAGTATGAACTTCAGGAGTGTTTTACTATCTGTCTGACTACCTCATTAAAATTATTTCTTGTGCTCTGTGTGCTTCTTGGAAAATAGCCATTGTAGCTGGGCTGAAAACTATGAAGCCTGATTGCTCTTTACCCACCTACATAGCAGCTGTGTATGTACAAATTAATTTATACTTATACCTTGATTCCATGTCACAGACTAACGCCCAACTGCATTTTGCTGACATGCTGAAGTTAGCTACAGAATTTCTTGAAGACCTTACAGCTGTGATTGGGCTCTTAAAATGGAAACTGAAATCTAAAGCAGACTTTAGAGATGACTGTCTCTGTATTCATTAGGGGTAATAAAGTCGGCAACAAGGCTACTAATTTCCAAATCCAGATTTATGTACAAAAGCTAGATGGAATTAATCTATATCCCATTGCTAGCTTTGCTCAGGTAACACTTAATTCTGAAAAGGCCTTTGAAATCCTCCAGTGTTTATGGATAGCATTATTAAAAACAGGAAATGTATATATAGAATATATATACAGTAATATAGAGAGTAAATGTTACTTCAGAAGCACTATTCAAAGGTAAAAGAGGAAACAAACAAACCAAAGTTGACTGTGAAAACTTTTGCATGTAACATGAATAAAACCTATAGAACTGTGAACACTGTCTAAATATTTAATAAAAGATAACAGTATTACGAAACTGAAATATATACCAAACTCTTCTTAATATAAATGTCATCATGTGACAGGGCATAATAAATTAATTATTTTTAAAATGAAGTTACATACAGTATGATCCTGTTATTTTCTTTACCTTTATACCCTGCACTATACATTCTCAAAACATTCTCTATTAAAAATAGATTGAAAACTAGGAAAAAAAAAAAAAAAAAAAAAAAAAAGAAACAAAACAACAACAACAACGAAAAAGACCTACATCAGAGTTCCAAGGCTTGTCATGTAACTAATCTCAAAATTCAAAGTTACCTTCAGCAAGAAGTTTTATTTTTGCATTAAATTATATACGCACTCTGCCTCAAACAGTGAGCCTCTTATCCATAGCTGGTGTCCCTTCTCTATTGCTATATGATGGTGTTGTTGAGTAACCAGTAAACAAATTACCACCTTGTTCTGGATAATCAATCTTGAACAGAATCCTCAGATGTTTTACTTTCTGAAAACAGAATCAGACCATTTGGTGTGTATGAGATTAATGTTCCTGCATAATTGTTTTACTTAGGCTCTTTCAGAGTGTATGCTCAAGCAGGGAAACACTTTATTTCCCTTTTCAGTGTTAAGATCATAAATAAATAAATAAATAATCAGGGCCTTGATAAATCAGTTCCCCAAAGAAGGGCAGGTACATACTGTTCTATTTAGTGCATAGGACAAAATGCTATATTCACTTACACAGACTTCTGTGCAGTACAGTACCCTGAGGAGAGTAACAAGCAAATGCGGGTTCTGAGTGCCAGCTGGTTTTGAATGAACATTTCTTATCACAGGGTAATTTTCTGAATTTAGTTATGCCTAGCATTTCATCACAATATTATAACTGAGATGTGTATTATAACATATTATAACATATATTATATATTATATATAATTATATATATAACATATAATATATATGTTATATATATAATAATTATATATATATAATATATATAATATAATATATATAATATATAATATATATATATTATATATAATTATATATATAATTATATATATAATATATATTATATATAATAATTATATATATATTATATATATAATTATATAATTATATATATTATTATTATTATATAATTATTATATATTATTATATATATTATTATATATATAATATATATAATTATATATATATTATATATATATAATTATTATATATATTATATATAATATATATAATATATATAATATATAATATAATATATATTATATATAATTATATATAATAATATTATATAATTATATATATAATTATATATAATATTATAAATAATATTATTATATATAATTATATATAATATATATATTATATTATAACATTATTATAACATATATTATAACTGAGATGAATATTATAACAAGCCACTTTGCTGTGGCTTGTTTTCTGTGGGGTGGAATCTATTCTTGCAGCATGATGTTCACTGTCATGTTTGAAAAAATGCTGCCAAAATAAAAACATCAGGTCATGCAGTGGGTGGTTTATCTTTGGAATACATTATAATAGAGAGAACTTTTGTCTCAGAGATAGACCACTAATTAGGAGTTGATTGCTTTCATGTGAAATTTTAAACAAATGCAAAATCATGCCTGACTCCTTTCTTTTTAACTCAGATATGATTACACCATATAACACAGTTTTTACAATTGATTCACTTGGGCTTCAATTGGGTGTGATTCTCTCTCTCTATATATAGAACATTTATATATATATATATATAAAATATATATATGTATAAAACACTTCCAGTTGAAGGTCATGTCAAAGCAATAAGCAGTAACTCCACTCCTGTCCATAACTAGGACTTTTACTTTAGATTACAGAAAAACAGAATAATTGTCCTGCAAAATAGGAAGGTAACTGTTTCTCCTTAAAGCTGCAATAAGTTCTGGAGGGCCACGATGGTCCTCTCCTGACTTTGGCTTATTGCAATGCATAGATCTAACTACACTTTACTCTTCTCTGTTGCTTTTCTGCCTTTGAAGACACAATTAACAGAGATAGTCAAAGGAGTTTGTTGTGACATTAATGCCTGCTATATGCTCTGAACTCACCAACTGCTTTGTAAATTCCATCCTTGAACGTAACTGCTCCCTCTGCTATGAAGAGACGATATTCTATGCCTTCTGAGCTGAGCCAGGTCACAGACAACATAACCAACCACTCAGATGAGAGAGTGCAATACTCTCCAACCCAAGTTCAAGCTCGGCAAAAAAGACTGCTCCAACAAATTGCCTTAGTGGATGTCAATCATACACATAGAGAGACTGTCTCAAAATAGGATAGTCCTTACTGCCAGTCTTTCAACTTTTTTTTTTTTTTTTCCCTTTTAGAGAGACACACTGAATAGTGTGTTACAACTTTGCACCATAGTAAACAAGTCCCTTGAAACTCTTGTCCTTCTGCTTTCTTAGCAGACGGGGTATTTCTTGAGGATCAGGATACATCTATCATTTCACATTGAAGTGTAAAACCATAAAGAACTTTTAAAACTACATTATTTGCAACCCACAATCCAGGGTACATACAGATGGCCAGTATGCAGCCTATCCATTGCAACGTGTACCTGTTGCCCCTTGTCTTCTCCTCATGGCTCCTTGTGTCTCCACACAGTCTCCAACCTTGTTGTAGAACTCCTTTAAGTACTGGAATACTGTGGTGAGGTCCCCTCTGAGCCTTCTCATCTCTAGGATGCAAAGACCTAGCTCATTCAGTCTCAATATTGTAACGTATATGACTTTATCAGGAAAACAATCAGTTTTAAAAGATGTAGATTAAAAATTGTGATTGTTTTTTTCCCCCAGCATGTGGTTACTTTGAAATACAAAGGACTAGTTCTGCTTACAATTAACCCAATAGCAAAACTCTCATTGACTTAAAGGTCAGTAAAATCAGGCCTTAATTTACCAACACTTGAAATTCCCTGATTAAATTTTCAAAGGCCAGATGCTAAACTGATTTGCAAGCCTTTGATAACATGCTGAAGTACAGGTTGGCAAACGATTTCTTTGGCTCTTTATTAAGATCATGAAAACTGTCTGTAGCTAATCATGCCAGTCATTGCCTTAACACGCAGCAGAGAATTACAGTCTCACGTTCCAAGCTGGTCTTGTCTTTTTCTCTCACTTCCATTTATTTTCCCTGTGGGGAAAAAAAAAAAAAAAAAAAAATCATCAAGTCATCTCTGAATATCAGAAAGTTCTACAACTGAAAGATCAGATCAACAACTCATTAATATAATACTAGGTGTAAAAAAGTTGAATGACCATGAAGTAATGCAGAAAACAGAGTACATGAAATAGCCATTAAAGACAAAATGAAATCTCTAAGCGTCTGGAGTATCTGTCATAACAACTGTTGCCATGCAACAAAAAAAAAAAAAAAAAAAAAAGAAAAGGAAACTCAGATAAAATATTTACAATTATATATATTAACAATAATATGATAATGGTGTTGTTACCTATTTATGTCTATTTATGTCTGTTTATCTATTTGTACACAGGCTTTCCTATTATAAGAAATAATTAGGTGCAAATGTTTAAGGTGCATTTCACATGTTTAAGAGCGTTGTCATGCTGAATGTAAATTTCATATTCTAATCAGCTTGGCTATTGCAATGCTTTAAAGGGACTACAGAATGTCTAACTAGTACTGCTCTATCAAGAATCTAAGCTTTTAAATTTGGAAAAAGGAGAATAAATCAAACAGACATAATACCTGACGGTGGTTTTTATCTTCTTGGAATGTATGTGTGATAACATTTCTTCTCATTTATAGACAGAAGAGCTTGAATAAACTCACTTTAGTTTTCATTAGCATGAGAATATACATTGCTAATAACTCTCCTTCAGTGAGTTTTCTACAAGTTAAAGGTAATCTGAAAGACTGGAAGCCGTGTAATGACTTATTCACTAAAAAGTCTTTAATTTTATCAAATTAGGGCCTTGAAATCAATGGCAGTTGGATCAGTCCCTGCATTAATTTAAAAATTGGAAAAGGCTTCAAAGAATGTTACAGTTTCACAACTTGTAAAAGAAGTGGAAATTGTAATTTCAGGTGTGTAATTTGGGATTTGAAGGTGGGAGTTTACAAAATTCAAAACAGTGAACTTTCAACTGCGAGAGTACTGTTTATTATTATTAATGTTTATTATTATTATTATTATGGTTTGGTTTTTAGCAGAGTATTTCAGCAGTTAGCATCAGTAATCTTTACAGGACACGTTGGAGTTTGAAATCCTGTCTTATTTTATATAATTTTAAAGGAGTCTTTAATTTGTGGCATCTCATGAGTATTGTATTTGCCTACTTACGATCAGATAGCTAATTCTGTTTATCAGTCAGGGAGGAAAGGAAGGTTGTAGTGGTGTTGAGGATTTTTTGTGGTTTGCTTGCCTTTTTTTTTTATTCTCTCTCTCCCTCTTCTGGAATCTTCCTACCACAGGAGATCTTTTTGATTCAATAATGACATTTGGTGGTAATCCTAGAGGAGTAATAATTTTGCCTGAAGACTAAACTGAGTGAGTGGTAATCTTCCATGCTGTCAATGACCTATAGATGACATTTTGTACCTAATTAATTAGACACCTTTCTTCTGAAAGAAATGGCGAATCATGCATAATTAGAAGAGGCATCAAAGTTAAAGTCAGTGGCTCATTAATCTAATAGCACTAGCCTATGGCACTTAAAGACCATTTGTATTGCTCATGAAGCTTGTGTTATTTTTATGAGCAATTAGCACTCTATATAAAAACAATTCTCTTGTTAGTTTTCACTTTTCTTACACCTAAATAAAAGATTTATGTTAGTTTAGAATACAGTGAAAGCTATAACTTCTAACACTCATAATCATTCAAAGGTTTACAATATAAGGGGAAATTAGCTGGAATCCTACAATGATTTTTCTTTCCTTAAGCTAAAAACAAACAAACAAACAAACAAACAAAAACTCACAGAACTGTGGCATTCATAGGCAATAAAATTAAACAATTTGTATTGATAGAAATGTCAAATTCTGTGATGTGCTTCTGGTGACTTTCTCAGAACCAAGGAGGGATGACCTTAACGTGGGACACAGTATTTGTGTTTAAGAATAAAAAGTTAATTTGGTATATTTATCTTTCTTTCAAGCTGTTTCCAATTAATTAAATCATAGTTTAGGGGAAAGAAAAAAAAAAAAAAAAGTTTAAAACATACAAAGATACAAGGATACAAAACATAGAGGATTTTTATAAACCAGATTCAAAACCAGATTAATTAGCAGACTTCCTGGATCCAGTCCATTCTCGGCACAAGGTTTCCAAAAGTTTATATTTTACTTTCTGCCCACAATTTGCCAGACTGGTTTATAATCCCTGATAATTACTCCTCCAGAGAGTATGACTTCTTCATCTTTGCTAGGCTTTGTTCCTGCAAAACTCTTCCTTGTCCCTTATGTTAGGAATGTTTTAACAATTCATGTCCATAAAGAACAGTCCTGTCTGCCTCTGGGCCCTGCACTAGCAATCTAATTCCTGAACCACAGATGCAGTGTGTCCCAGTCTCCCCCTCATTCTAGTCAATTTATCAAGTCTTCAGAAAATACTCCTCAAATTTATGAACCTGTTTGCTTTTGTTATTCCGGACTTCTATTTCTAACAGTTACAGCCTTTTTTCTGTCTTCTTCGAGATTAATTTAACACTGCTATAGGTGTGACTGTCCCTGTGAATGGCTGGTGAAGAATGTTTTAATTACTGGTGAAGTGTCAATAAGAAAGCTATTTGTGTTTGTATGAAGTCTTTGATGTCTGGGGGTTTCAGAACAACTGATAACAACTAGTGACTGTTATGGGATACTATGTAAGCCTCTGATATCTGGCCAGGTGGCCAAGAGATTAAGAAGAAGAAAAAAGAAGCTGAAGGACGGCTGGGAGACAAGACCTGCAGGGAATGTTCTATAAACTTGATACAGTGCCAAGGGAGTACAAAGGGGAAGGACGAGAAAAAAACTTGGAGAGGAAGACTACGAGCCTTCAGCATGAAAGACCTCTAGAGACCCCCAGAGGGACCACCGGAGACTGATGCGCATGCTCCAGTAGGAGGGACTGGACCCTGGAAGCTAATTATAATAACCTATTTTTTTTTAGAAGTAGTAATGAATATGTATTAGTCTAGGAGCATAAAAATCAGCTGCTTGATGTAACTGGTGTGCGTCCTGGTGGAGCGGAGACTCCCGGTGCACCCAGCGCTGTTTGCTTACCTCTATTCTTTTAATAAATCCTTTTTTTTTTTTTTTATTTAATCCTATTTTGAAGAATGAGCCATTTCTAACACTTATTATAACCACATCTTGAAGAAAATAACCCACATAAACTAAACTTTGCCATGCAACATGATTAAACAAACAAACAAACAAACAAACAAAACCATGCAGCAACAGCTTTGAAAAATTAGGCATCATTCATAGTTCTGGGCTTAAAGTTGTGGTAAACCATTAAACACATGGCTGGGTTATAAATATGCATATGGGTATGAATACCCTTGTGTGTGGACATCTTACATATTCTATAGTTAAATAAGAAAGCATATATTTTCCTCAAAAAAGCTAGGCAAATATATCTAAAAATTCTATTTGGTCTTTGCATTCATCCTTTTATTCTTTTTTTTTTTTCTTTTATCACAAACAAACAAAAAAAAATACTAAAAGCCTTAACATACAGGGTTTTGCTGAATCAGTTAACATAATCTGGTAATTTTTTGATTTATGAATTTTGTGATTAAATCACTACAATGACACTTTAAATTGACACCCCAGACAAAGATTATACAGCAACTATATAAAGTTTTATAGCAGTAAACTTGATCTCTTGATTTGGTCCCATATTTAACTATTTTACAAAGTGGTATTGGGAAAACAAGCAGTGCTGGAAGAAGTTATTTGTCACTACCATAAAACTGTTGAAATCATCCCTAACAGAGTTTTGATCTGTGTCAAGTACAAGCCGCCCAGGCAGGTTTAAGCCTACACTCAGTATCCAAAACAAAATTCTCAAATGCACAGTTTTGGAGGCTTAGAGATTTTAATAGTATACATACAGTCAAACCTTCTCAATTAACATCAGAACCAGGGAATAGATTCCTGAACCTCTTCTGTTTACTAGAATAGTTGTAACTCTTTATCTTTGATAATATTTTATGCTGGGCCGTTTATGGTAATTTTAACAAGTAGAGACTTAAATGTTAATCTTTGTTCTTCACCAAGACTGGAACTTACAAATCGATAACCTACACTCTGCCAACTTGAGCTAACAGAGAATCTGAGATCAATAAGGTAGTCTTTCCTCCATATGATCTTAGCCATCCCACAATAGCTCATTTATGTTCATTTACTGGCTCTCAATTCATCTCCTTTTGCTTTCTGAGAACTCCAAACCCCTTCTGTACCTGTTACCTCGGCCAGGCAAAATCTCCATTGTGCTTTTCTTGGCCCTTGTTCTCTGGAGAACAAGGACACAGGCAACCTTAATTCTGTTTTTAGCTTTTCTGTTTCTTTCATTCCCCGGTTGCTTTCTTTGTTTTCTTCCTGGTAACACTTTATATTTATGCCTTCATCAGTCAAATCATACAGGATCTTTCTAATGCTTTTCATTTATTAAATCATGCAGCTTCTTTCTAATGCTTGCTCAAAGGAAAGGTTCCATGAAAGCATTCGGGAAGTTACAAGGGAAGAAAAAATCCATAATCATCTCTGGCTTCCTGCAGTCCAGTATGTCTTTACATATGCCTCCCTATTTACTTTTTCTCTTTTCCCCCCTTTTGGCTCTTCTTTTTTCTCTCTCTCTCTCTCTTTTTTTTTCCTCCCTCTTCCTCCCCTCATTTCCCCCCCATTGCTTTGCCTTGCTTTCAGAAGAAGAGATCTGCTTTATGTCTAAAAGTCTGATTTGCACAGTCTGATTTGATTTGAATCCCTTGTAACATGAAACACTACTATGTATGTGTTTTTTTTTTTTTTTTTTTTTTTTTTTAATGCAACAGAATCATAAATCAGTATGTTATTTAAATATGTAGTAAACTGCCAGCAGTATGTGTTTCCTTCAGGCTAGAATAGCTCCACTATGAATTGTCTTTTCCCCAGATCTCTCTCCTCAGCTGAGTTTGGACTCCTTTAGAGCACCACTCTCTAGTGGATGTAAATAAATGATGACTCATTAATGGACTGTTGCAGACAAATGTATTTTACAGAACAGAACTGAAAACTTCATTCCTTGCTCCAGACATGTACATATGGCAGTAAAGTTATTGAAATAGGCCAAGTTATTTTTAGAGTGAACTGAGTTTTACATTATAGTTCATTCTGGCTGTGTTTTTACTGAAAACTTCTGAAATGTGCATTTACCAGTGTTCTGAGTGACAACTCCTGGAGGAAGTAAACACAATTACCCACAGTAATTTCCTAGTGAACTGTGACAAGATATTTCCAGATTCTGTTCCTGCAATTTTTTTTTTTTTTTTTTTTTTCGGCAACAGGAGATTTATGCACCAATTCTATTTCATTTTCTAGTACTGCTTGATCAAGATACAAGTTTTTTTGTTTCTTTGTTTTGTTCTTTTTTTTTTTTCCTCTACAGTAGCACTAGTTCTGTGTTGATTCAAAGCCCTTGCCTAGTGACACATTAACAGACATAAAACAATGCGTCCATTTGTCTTTATTATTACATCTTATGACTAGAAGTCTCATGAGAGCTCTGTAACCTTATCATTCTTTCATTGACATTGGGGTAAATCAAAAGAGACTCTACAGAAACCCATAGACCAGAGCCTGATAAAACATATTTAAAGATAAATCTGGCCAATGCATTGTGAATAACAGATGAAATGAATGTAACTTGGAAGGAAAGGACAGTTTCTCCCTGTGCTGTGGTCTCCTGCTGTCTTTGAGTATGCATGCCTTTTCTGCACTATGCAGTGCACAGAAAAAATAATCCAGCACAGTTTACAGCTGAGGAGCTGGATTAAATATACATGCTGCCAGGAATAGTGTGTTTCTCAGTAACCAGATTAGCTAATTTAGAATGAATTTTGATATTTCACTGCTGTGCACTAGGGGCATATACTTAATATCAGAAGTTGTAACAAAAAGGGCAGCTATTCCATTTCACGTGTTTATATAAGATAAATGGGGGTTGAAAGTCAATAAATAAGAACGGATCGTTTATCTCTCAACTCATCTCTTAATTCACTTATATTTTGTTTTTATTTTACTGATCACAATTCTGAAGAGAAATTATTTTACTGATCACAATTCTGAAGAGAAATGCTTTCAATAAAAAGTGTTTATTTTATTTTATTTTATTTTATTTTATTTTATTTTATTTTATTTTATTTTATTTATTTTATTTTATTTTATTTTATTTTATTTTATTTTATTTTATTTTATTTTATTTTATTTTATTTCTAAAACATTTATATTATATTCAAAGCACTGATGTATACTGTTACAGCAGGAAAAAACATGTAAACCTAAGATATGAAAAAAATACATAAAGTAATATCAACATTTAGATGGAAATGAAGGATGACAAAGAATATACTGAAGTAATAGCCCTTAATCATCAATAATAAAATCAGATTTTTTTTTTCCACAAAAACAAGAATACAGTGCTTATATATGAACACTGACCTACCATAGAGGATAACTTTGGTTCCAGTCTTCAATTTGAGCTCCCATTCTGCCTTTTTCAGCATAAAGGCTCTTACAAAATATATTGGCAGAAAAGGATGGAGGAACTGAATTTCTGATCCTTAAGAAGTTCCAGAACACTAAATATATTGATAGAAAATTTGATCAAATCAAATATATTTATATAACTCCATTTAATTGAAAATATTCCTAACACCTTTAACAATTTTATTAAATAAATAAGCTCTAAACTAAACAATTGTCCCTTCTGTAATTATTGAGATAGCATTATGCATACTGAAACCACAGAATTTTACGTACAGTGGAAGAACGGATGTTCTTTTTCAAACGATGCAAGTAAAATGCCAAATTCCCTTTCCTGTTCTGTCTGCTCTTTTTATGTTACTGTGCAACAACAGGATCAAGTTTGAGCATGAGTTTTGCATGCAGAAATGGATCTTCTTTTGTTGGTTTTTGTTGTTGTTGTTGTTTGTTTTTATCCAGACTGTTGCATAGAAGATGAATTAGTCAGGTTTACTATTTAAAGTAACTCCATTAACAAAATTCAGCATTTTAAAATAAGTTGTCTGAGGCAACTCTGCCTTTTGTCTTTTTTTTTTTTTTTTTTCTTCTGTTGTAATGCCAGGGAACACAATCTAGACATTGTTAACAGTCTCATGAGCAAACAACAGCAACCTCTGAAAAATCTTTAGAGAACAAAAAGTATGTTGTCAAATAATATTTTAACATATACTTTATTTATTTTATTATTTTATTTTATTTTATTTTATTTTATTTTATTTTATTTTATTTTATTTTATTTTATTTTATTTTATTTTATTTTACTTTTGTGAGCCTAGCAGAATAAAATGTTAGACAGATGTCACAGACTTTAATTTATATGGAATGAAAACCAAATTTCTAGTAATCTAAGAGGTATTTAAAGTTAAAATTTGCAATTAAAACTCTTAAGCAAAGCTTATAACTTAGTCTTCTAAAGGACTTTAATTTCATACATCTTCAATTGCCTGGACTATTTACCTCTTTTTTTGTTTTCTGCAGTGAGAACATAGAAAAAACTATGTCCCCCAGATTTAATCCAAATTAATCTAAAGTGATTCACCTTTGACTGAAGTAAAAAAAAGAAGTAGTTGATTGTGTGAGCATATAGGTTCCTTCTCTGTTTCCCTCTACTGTCACTCAGCTAGTCTTTCCTTTTACTTTGAAATTGCAATTCAAAGGTTTCTTAAACTGCTTCAAGATTTTACTTAAAAACAATGTTTTTAACACATAGTAGGTTGGCTGAAAAGTAAATAAATAAATAAAAAAGAAGTCTAAAGAAATCATGTAATAAAGAAATTCACAGATTTAAGCAGAAAGCTTAAAAAGATTTCTGGTAGCAGAAAGCTACCAGAGCTTAACTCCTTTGACTGGCTTAAAATTTCAGTCACCACATTGGCAAATCTCCTTGTCAAAAACCATAAAGAAATATGCCAGCAAGTTTAAAGAATTACATTGGCTTACAAATCACAGGAAAAAAAAAATATAAATCTGTCTTTTGTTTGTTTGCTTTTTTACTTTCCTTTATTTTATTTCCCAAATTGATTATTTTTTTTATTTTTTTTTTCAGCAGTTTTAAACACTGCTGTTTTAAAGACTAGAATCAGATTTATAGTAGGGACAATAATAATGGTTTTTCAGTCCATGAAAACAGAGGGCATCAGGTAGGCATATGAACTTTAATAAAATATATGACATATCACGAGATATGGAATAAGACTTCAAGATCTGACAATATTGCAACCATAAGACCTGTCAGAATTGTCAGTGAGAATACAAATTCCCTTTTTATCTGAACAAAGAGCTGGTCAGGTGTTTGAGGAAGAATGTACTTCTAAATCATACTCCCAAATTCACCTTCCTGCAGGGTTGAGAATCCCTTTGAAAGTCTTCTGCTACAGCAGTGGCTACTGAATTGAAGCACATCAGGTTTCTTTGGCCTAAATTCTAATTAATGGAAAGTATTCAAACCACTTATTGCCTTTGAAGGTCATTGCAGGCACTCAGCAAATGATCATCCCTTCCACATTGGGTCTACTCTTTATTATTAGAAGTCAAAACAATACAATGGATATTGCAAGATAAGGACACAAGTAAAAGGCTGAGAAGTGGGTTCTTTCAGCCTCTCAAGTACAGCACATCCTGAAATCATTTAGGAATGCTGTAAAGTTCTGCCAACATACCCTGGACTTTCCAATCCTGTCTACCCCAACTCTTCCTTGTTAATTTCCTACTTAACTATTTGAAATTCTTCAAATCTTTAAATTTGAAGATGTTCCAAAGCCTGTAAATAGATTAAATAATTTACATGTATATATATATATATATATATATATAAAATTTTTCAGATACCCTGTACAATTCTTTGGAACCTAATATAAGGATTTAAACCTATGCTTCCAAATAATGGCATAACCTGCTATTTGATATTGAAACATTTATCACATTTTCACTCACATATGTAAAAGATTGTTTCAAAAACAATTTGTATAATGAATTATATGTTCTTGAGAGCAAACCTGTGACTAAGAAATATGACATCTATTGGCTTGAGGGATTCTGATATTGTGGTTTATTCATAGGACAATATTTTATTTGGAGACATTGCAATTTGTCTACCGACTCCAATTCATACCTATCTCTGCTGAAATTAAATTATTTTTATTTTATTTACTGAATAACTATAAGATCTGCAGCTTTGGTGTTAGTGAATACAAAAGATATTTATTTAAAAATCATGGAATAGGGATGTAAACAAGACAGTGGTTTAATAAACATCTGTACATTTGTTCATTTTATATACATTGAGGTAAAGATATGAAACATAAGGTGTCTTCCAGCTTATATTGGCTTTGCCAAATATGAAAACAATAAATTTGTACAATTAATTGCACCTCCAAATAAATAAATAAATAAATAAATAAATATCTAACAGACAGTATATTTCTTCCCTGAATGAATACATAGTGTTGTCAAGCTATGAAAATAAGTATTTGTAAGACTATACATTCCACATGTGTGGAGTATGGAAATGCTGGCTCCTTTTTACCTTTTGTAGAGTTCAAAAATAAACATAATAAAAATAATAATTAATAATAATAATGTGAAGCTTTACCTTCATTTGAATAACTTTTGAAATTTAAGCTTTAGCACTGCAGTTCCATGAATGTTCATAGGAAGAGTATTTGGAATCATCTATGTGTAAAACCTGGCATTCACTAATGTTGTACTTACACATTTGTTGAGAGACCTGGCACACAAGAAACCAGAAATCTCTATTCGTATTTCCAGTTACAGACTTCTGAAGTTAGACTATGTTGATACTAGTGACAAAAAGGATAAAAACAAAAAACAAAAAAAAAAAAAAAAGGAAGAGGAGCAGGAAGAGAGAGAGAGAGAGAGAAAGAGAGAGAGAAAAAGAGAGGGAGGGAGGGAGGGAGGGAGGGAAAGAAGGAAGGAAGGAAGGGAGGAAGGAAGGAAGGAAGGAAGGAAGGAAGGAAGGAAGGAAGGAAGGAAGGAAGGAAGGAAGGAAGGAAGGAAGGAAGGAAGGAAGGAAGGAAGGAATCATACATTTGTATTTTTCAGGGAATGAACAACATATAAGCTAGCTGCAGTCTGCTTATACATATGCAAAATCAAATGAATAAATAATCAAAACTTAGTTTGTAGCAAGGGTCCAAAAATATATGTTGTATTCTTCATTACCAAAAACAAAAGAACTACTTTTTCCTATATGTCCTCCTGAAAATCCCTGACTCATCTAAATTTTCATAAAATTCAAAATTTATTCTCTAGCAGATCACCTTAGGGAATTATCCCCTTTTTGGAGTAGCAGCTAGTATCCAGAGAACTTATTGTGATGTCAGAAAGCTCAAATTAATTGTACACAAGAAAGGTTTATACTATTGAATATAACTATTTGAAGTGTCTTGGATTCCCTCACCTGGCCTTGGATTCCCTCACCTGGCTCCTACTCCAAGAAATCCCAG
The DNA here is from genome assembly GCF_964035555.1 of Netta rufina. Lineage (NCBI taxonomy): Eukaryota > Metazoa > Chordata > Aves > Anseriformes > Anatidae > Netta > Netta rufina. Next base: position 36,848,710 of record NC_140123.1, on the reverse strand, counting down.
TTTCCCATAGGTCCAAACACACCTGCTGGACATGTCTCTTATATCTCATAGTATCTCAAATAGGGTAAAATAACTCAAATTATTACCTATGTAAATGATTATGTAAATTACCTAGGTAAATGATTCCTGCCCTTAACTCTGTCATTCCTGCCCTAAATGACTCCTGCCCTAAATGCTGGCATTTTGGGCACACCAAGATGACAGCATTTAAAGTTTGGTTTCTTAAACTGGAGTTAAAGCTTGTCCTTAAGGCTGAACAAAATGCCATCTATATATGCAATCTGTCTCTATTGTCCAAAATATGTACTCAGTCCTAGATGAATTCTTGAATATTTTCATAACTCCAAATTCCATTTTCTGAAGTTGATAATTTACAATAATCAACTTCAGAAAAAATGATAGGAGCTGTAGCATGGAGGAAATACACTGGGAGCCAAGGGTGACGCCAATGGGGCACAGTATCACAAGAGACAGCAGGAAGTGCCAGGGACTGTTAACAGAGTCCATCAACAGCCTGCAACACAGCATGTGAGGTGCCAGGGCCTGGGTAGCAAGGAACAGATAAAGACAAAGGCAGAGCTGAGAATAATTACACTTATGATATAGCTCAGGCAGGGACTATGTGCTTGAACCAGGGCTGTCATGAGTTCTTGGGGCCATGGGAATGGTGTTGGGGGTGAAGTGAATGGCATTGGGCTTGTAAGGGAAATTAAAACCTACTGGTGTCCTCATGTTCTGACATATATATATATTTTTTTTAATAAAAAATAATAAAAAAAAATCTGTTTGGAAACTATAAGTAGATTGCCACCAGTCCTCAATCAAGAGGTGGGCATATTATGCTTTTCTAGTACTTACTATAGATTGCTGTTTCCTTATTTTTTTTCAACAGCAATAGTTAGACCTAAATATGTTGGATCAATTGCTTTCTGGTTGACTAGAATGGAAGGGTTGTAAGTCACAGCTTTTGTTTATAGCCTTCCCTATGGATCCATCTCATATCTAACTGACATAGACTCTGCTTAGTTTGCAGGTTCCTGAAAATCCATTCCTTAGACACTTGGCTCTTCTTTATATCATATTGAGAGCCAAAGCGTTTATTGGCTGCTAAATTGTCCAGGAAGTAAGCTGGCAACAGATGGGATGATGTTTCTCTGGTTTAGTGGAAGTATGCCTAAGAAGGGGGGGGGGGGGGGGGGGGAACCAAAAAAAAACTTGGCTTTCTACTTGCTGTTCCTCATCTATAACAAGAAGGAAAAAAAAAATCCTACATTCAGAAGCTATAAGTATGTATAAGATGTAGAAATCCTCAGATATTATGTTATAAATTCCACAAAGATATATTTAATATAGAACTATAGAAAATTTAGAGATCAGGAACAACTTTTTAATAGCCTGTCAAGCTGAGTATTAAAAACCATAGAGATAGTTTGAATTGTTCCCAGTCACTCACTCAATCAATCAACTACAAAACTGTTAAGTAAACCTGAATGATAAATTAACATGAGGAAATAATAATTTGCCTATAGACATTTAGCAAATAGAAATTATTAATTAAGGCATTTATGTCAAATATTCACTCAGCTTTTGTTGCTCAGAATTCAGCAGTTTTTGCATGCATAACACAGACACTTCAGTAGAGGTCAGGGATATATATATTATTCATTTTTTCTTAAAACAGTTACAACTTCAGGAAAAAAAAAAAATGTTGCATACTATATAAAATGATTACCCTACATAGCATGTCATATAAAAGAAAGAGGGTTCAAGACTAGCATTTTAAACAAAATAAAAATAACCCCCCCCCAAAAAAAAAAATTGAAGACATGTTCATGTGGGTTACCCCTGTAGCACCCCTAAGCACTACAGACACTTGCTCAAACCCCCACAGTGGGAGGGGAAAGAGACAGGACAAAACTTTCTCACTCTCACAACTTTCTCACAACTCGTGGGTTGAGATAATTGTTGTGTGAATGGGTTCTATAAGGTGCTTAGGGATGTGGAGGGAAAACCAATCAACAAACCACAGACTGGGGAAGGGTAAAATATATGTCAAGGTGTAAAATGCGAAAATATTCCAAAGTACAGTCTTGTTGAAGCCTTCAGAATAGATACATGCAGTCTGCTTTAAACTGGCTGGACCTGTCCAAGTCCACCAGCACATACCAGCGTCAACAGTGGAAGGCATACCTTGGAGAAACTCTAAGAAGGAGGTGGCTGTTCATGTGGACAACTAATATAGGATTATATATATACATTTGCTAAACAAAAGACCCCTTGAGTGACTTTTCAAACACCTGACAAGAAGCCACTGGTGACTCAGCATGACTCTCTGTTCCTAAGTCAATAGCTGGGGTTCGCATCCCAACTGTGTCCTGGGAGGCTGTGGAATGTCCTGGACAGTCTGATCTAACTTGGAAGCAAGGGTTGGACTAGCTGAGTCCAACTGACAGATCCCTTGCAACTCAAATTCTGCAGTTATACTGTTAATATTCTTAATTGAACTTTATTGACAGATGATAACTTTCCCAGTTTATAGCAGAAAATTATTTGGTTTTGGCACTGAATGAATTTAAGTGCTGCTTAAAATATCTAAGGGCTGGGGCCCTAGTGATCTCTGTTGTGCATATATACAAAACCATTCTTAAAATAAAAACTGATTTTTCTGTTTTTCTGAAGATGAAACATGGATGAAAAAGCAAAGAATATTACTGTTATTTTGAAATAACAAAAGCTGTTTTACACACATAAATCCTTTTGCTCATATTCCAGCATTTATGTATAGTCTGTGCTACCCATTTCCTTTATCTCTAAAGCCAGGATGCAGTTATTAGATGTTGTGAAGAGCTTTATGTTGGGCTTTTGCACAAAATATATATTTATTTTCCATAGGAAGGGAAATAAGACAGGTAAAATACTTTTGACTTTATTCCCTGGTTAGAGGGAAATTGTACCAATCTATTCTCTGATGAAATCAGATAGAGACCTTTGGTAGGTATTGAAATTCCAATGATGACTCTCAAATAAAAGATGCACTTCTGTTTGGTTTTATTCTGATTTTTTTTTTTTTTCATGTCAGAATGCTAGTGAATAAAGGAGATGCCATGGTCCAACAAAGTTTTTTGTAATCAAATAATTAAATAAAAATAATGCAATTGAGTAAACTGATGAAGAGTTAGGTAAGTTAAGAGAAGCAGTATATTAGAAGGCTGTTCCATTCTAATCAATAATGGAATTTAATCAAACAATCATCTTTCTAATAATAGACAAAAGGAATTAGTAGCTCAAAAAGCAAATAGTTTCATCAGTGAATACAAAACCTGATGTAGAGCTAGGAGACAAAGTTAAATAAGTGCCTGGTAAATGTCTGAAAAAAATATGGCAAAATTCCATATCTACTATATGGATACTAATCACAATTTCTTTACTTTCGGGGAAATTCATTTTTAATATGACTCTATATTCATCCATTCCATCAGAAACTGTGAATTCTCAAATGGAGTTTATTTATTTGCTATCAGTATCAGGGTTGGTACTAAATACTTCAAATCCTTTTTCAGTATTATTTACTGTTTGTTACAAATGTATATGTCAGGGGTCTATTTTTGTTAAAATAAATATTATGGTTACACACTTGGTAAAATTCTGAGGTTGGGAACCTTAAATAATGTCCTGACTTTGATCCGTTAAAGCAACCAACAAAATGAAAACAAATTAGAGGGTTTTTTTGTTTGTTTGTTTTTAATAAAAACTCTCGTATTTGTCTGGTTTATTCACAAAACATAATTTGATCAGTTATGTTTCATTTTAGAAGCTTAGACTGAAATATATAGGATAAATCCAGTTTGTAGACATTTTGCTCTTCACTGTAATGTCCTAGGTATAATTCCAATAATAATAATAATAATAATAATAGTGGTGTGTAATATTTTAGAAAACAACTAACTGTCTTTTTATATTGATACTTTATAAAGCATGAAATTATATTCTTTGGAGTTTGAAAGTTTAGTATAAACTGACCAGAAATAATGATATATTCTGAACTGCATACAAGTTCAACACACTGGTTGAATTGATTTGCACTGGTTGTCATGCTTACTTCAATCTAAGATATTGTATACATGTTTAAGCAGTATTCAAATGCAACTAACATGAATAGAAACAGTTGGAGTTAGTTACCTTTAAACTGAAGATCAACTTTCCTGCAAATTAGAAGAAAATAACAGTATACAAATCCATCATATTCTCCCACATCACTCCATGAATTCTGTGCATCTAGAGAAATTGAGAAGGCAAAGAGAAAGTTGCAAAGGATAGCCATGGTGAAATTCCTCTGATAAAGTGTGTGTTGTCTGAATACATGTGGCTTCAAGCAACAAGTAAGGTGCTTTTTCAAAGTAGTTATAAAAGTAAGCATATTGGTTTTGTTTTGTTTTGTTTTGTTTTATTAAAACGAGTACAAATTAAAGCATATAAGGTTTCAATATTAGTTCAGGATGAAGTAAACTCTCACTAAAAAAGCATCCTTGAGTCTCTCAGGAGAGAGAGACTTCAGCTCTAGCCTCTAGCTGCTGTTACCTTAAAATCGCTAACACAGAGGTTCATGTAGCTGCATGATGAACTCATCTGGTTAAAAATAATTTTGTCTGGGTTCCTGAACAGTTCCCCTGGGATCACTTCTCTCATCAGCAGCTTAAATTCAGGAAATGAAAGGTGCATATCCATAATCATTGCAACAAATTTAAATTGAGGCTGCTGTGATCTTAGCTGCTTCTTCCATCTCCAGCTATACACTCTACTGCATTGCCCTGCCATTATGTCTTCATGTCTTCTGTTATCACATCTTGAAACAATTTAGGGAGCTAAATAGATAAAAATTCTTCTGGCAAAAGAAAGAAAGAAAAAGTATTATTCCTTAGTTGGCTCAACTCCCTGAAACAGTTTGGGATTTAGGACCCTTGGGAATGGTAAGAAGATGAATCAGGGGTGGTTCAGGCTGGATGTTAGGAAAAGGTTATTCACCAAGAGGGTGGTTGGGCACTGGAACAGGCTCCCCAGAGAAGTGGTCACAGCACCAAACCTGCTGGAGTTCAAGAAGCATTTGGACAATGTTCTGAGGTATACAGTTTAATTTTGGGATGGTCCTATATAGAGCCAGGAACTGGACTCAATGATCCTTGTGGGTCCTTTCCAGCTCAGGATATCCTATGATTTTTATGATACTGTGATTATACTCAGGCACTCAGACAGTAGAAGGAAGAAATAAGGGAAATAAGTAATGAGTAGTGGCAAAAAAAAAAAAAAAAAAAAAAAAAAAAAAAAAAAAAAAAAAGACCATGACAGCCTGCATTTACAGGAGATTGCTGTAAGCATCACTATGAGATATTATTTTTAGTTCTGCTGGTTAAAAGAAAGGCAGAGCTTCGATAAAAGCATTAGAGTATAAATACACCAGGATTTTTCTTTCTCTTATGTGAGATGCCCACCTAAAATTGGGTGAGAAACAGGTGAGATACTGAACAGTAGCTGATATATCAACCAGTTTGAAAGGCTGGCATAAGACTCCATGTTGAATCAGAGGACCATGATGTCCATTTGAGCCTACATTAGCAGCAAATTCTCCACCAAAGAGTTAGATTGTCAATTAATGATCCTTTTTTTTTTTTTTTTAACTGAGATCCCTGTACAAACCAAAACATTTTAAGTATTCATGTCATCAGACTGTAAAAGTAAGACTATTTGAACTTTCTGCTCTTCCCTGGCAAGGTACAAAACCCCTGGCAAAACAACACTGGCCATTTATGTTTTCTTACAGTAATGCCAGTATTACCCAGCTTCAGGCATGTGAAGAGACAGAAAAATCCCAGCTCACTTTTTGTTTTGGATCACCTCTGCACAGTAATGAACTTACCAGACTGCTTACAGCAGCTTTGGGGCTAGTTTGCACTGGCTGTGGGAACAGCATCACTAAAACCTGGCCCTCAATCTTCTAATAAAAGGAAAGCTCCATGATAATTTTTCTGTTGCTGTGGCTACATCAAGTCATAGACCAGAGAAAATCTACTGCAGAAAAAGGAAAGACATAGAAATATTTCCTGTGTTCTCTGGTGCATTTCTACTACTCATTATCTCAATTATCAATTACTTTCAGCTAACTCCAGTGACTATATCAGCTGCCTAGAGTGATAAGAGAAATAAGGATCCCACAATGATGTTAAGCAGGCAAGCTAAACAGCAATACTGTATAAAATATTTCCTTTTTATACAAGAATATGGCTACACTTGATCTCACTGAAGTCCCAAAACCCTCACTTCAGAGAGGCTTACTCAGGCTCTAAATCAAGGAAGCTGAGGATATGTTACTTTCTAACAATCTGTTCTTTCAAGTTAAAAACAGCTGAACATGATCTTGCTAGCTCCCAGTGTGGTGCTGTGGCTGAAAGGGCTAATGTGATTCTTGGCTGCATAATCAGGGGAATACTCAGCTGGAGTAGGGAAGTTATATTACTGGCATAAAAGCATAAATGTTTATGTTTACTCAGGGGCTTGAGGTACAAACTGTAGTATACACATCCCCTAGAGGGACAGCTATTCTCCATGACTGTAATGTTGAAAAACAAAAATAAGCAACAAACAAACAAAAAAGTAAGAAAAAGAAACTGTTTACCACAGCAGGAAAACATCTCACATGAATTTAGGTGCCAAACAATAGATGCTAGGATCTGAAAATTTTGACTTCTGCAACATTTTTGTTACTCTCATGTCACACATACAAGCTTTTCCTACAGAAGTTTGAATAATGGATGAGGAACAGAGTAAGAAATGTATATTACTGTACTGCATCTGGGCTTGACTCTTTAGCCTTCTTAAAAAAAGGTTTAACATATAACAGCTTAGAAATGTTTAGTCAATATCTAATTATACAGAAAGGAAAAATAAACTGAACTTTGATATGTTTAAATATGAACACGTGAAAGAAAAACAAGCAAGCAAAACAAGAAAAAACACTAAACAGCCAGAGTTCCCATCTCTTTTTCAAGCTTCTCTTCATGTCCGTTTCCCTTTACCTCTTTGGGAAGAAACACTACCTTCATCCAATATTGGATCAAGGTAACAATACCAAACTTTTACATCAGCTTTTTCATCATTAGAGTTTATTTATGGACAAAAACCAAACAAACAAACAAACAAGTGGAACCAGTTGCTGATGGCCATTCAGCAAAGCAATGAATGACGATGGAAACACCTGGTAATCCTGGTCTCGTTTTCCCAGGTTAATATTTACCCATCAGACCATGCTGTTTCTGTAAGATCACAAACGCATTTTGTCTTTGAAGCATGTTATCCGTTACTTTTGAAGAGACTTCTTTTAATAAAACACAAATCAAATACGTCTAAAATAAATCAAACATAGCAAGGCTTTGAAGCTGATCCCAAGAGGTCCTGATAACACACTCTGCATTTCAGTATGAATTTCATGCATTTCAGATAACATACTCTACATTTACAAATGCTGGTGATCTCATTGGGAGTTAAGGATACTCAGGATCTCACCTAGGATTTGAATCCAAAGAACAAATCTCAAATAAAAATGAAATAAAATTCCATATAGGGCACCAAGGTGAAAGGTGGAAATACACTGTGAGCTTATTCTGCCCCTTATATTGAAAACAGCAGTTAGCCACAGGCACAGTCTGAGTGTCTCATCTTTTAACTATAGAGAAGCAAAATTTGGACCCTCAGGCTTCCTATTCTTATAAGTCAAAGATGCTAATGATGTGTCTGCCTACCAATGTGACAAAAAGTGCTGCTGCTGAGACCCTTTCTTTGAAGCAAAGTACAATTCAAAAACTTTCATTTTGTCACTGAAAAACCCTACTAAAGCTCTGACATCTTTTCTGACCTCACATCAAGTGTTATAATATAATCCTAGTGGGAGCACCAGAAGTTCAATATCCACTAAACTTGATGAAAGAGTTAACACAATAATGACTTTTATAATTAAAAAGAACTTCAACACAATAGCTCAAAATCCAAATATGTCATTTTTTCCTCTTTATAAGCCAACCACTGCATAATTAGCCTATTCTGTATTTTTTTAAAAATATCTGAATGCTTTTCAGTAGATACTGATGATCCCAAGGTTCTTTGCTGAGATCTTAAATGCCTTTAACTTGAACTACAATATGCAGAGATGATTGCCAGATTGAAGACTTTGTTTACAGCCATGGTGCTGAATGGTTTTTAGAAAAAGAACATTTCTGAAGAAGAATTGTAAATTAAATGATTGCAAGGTGCTGAACATGAAGTTCAATGTCAAGACATTACCTCAGCCAAAGCAATTTGAACAGGTATTCATTTTTTTTCAAACGTACCTTTTATATCTGGGAAACAAGGTTATTGGCTTAATGAAATACTCATTGCAATAGAAAATACGGTATTGAATCATCTGGTGATTTCAGTCTTCACCTTATACTGTAAAAGATTTTAAAAGATGAAGAATAAAATTTGTACTGAAAGATGACAGTAAGGGATTTGAAACCACCAATTTTCTATTCTGCGTTTGGGCAATTTAAAAGTGAAAATAATAGCCTCATTAACTGTCAGTCTTCAGAGGCATGAAATTCACGTTTAAGATCCGTATCCTTTCTGCTAGTTATCAAGAATACAAGACACTAGGAACTATGATTCTGCCTAATTTAAAATCTTTGTGTCAAAAGAAGTAATGAAAGATTGGATATGACAGAGGTGAATGAAGCTGTTGTTCTTTTAACTTTATTTGACTCTCCATAACAATCTTTCTCACCCTTTGTTACAGCTCTACTTTTTTCTTATCCAACAGCACCACCAAGTGCCACTACGGATTTCTTTTTTCTTTTAATAACGCCCCCCAAAAAATATTTGTTTTTAGTTGAGAGTACAGTTCTGAAAATATTAAATCTTATTAAGGACTCCAATAAAGTTAATTTCAATGGGTTTGTGGTTCCTGGAGCTTCAGTTAGTCTTTGGAAGCATTTCTCATGATTAAGAGAGTGAGATCTTTTATACATGAATATAAATAACTACCTATATTTAAATCAGTATATTTATAGTTACATGTTCAAAATTATATCATTCTGTTATGATATAACAGAATGGCTGATTTCTAGTATCACAGCATAAAGGACAGGCTCCACGTCACCCTGTCTCCCATTCAGTTGTCTGTTATGTGGCTATTCTGTACTGCAGGCAGTTTCCAGGAGCATGGTTAAAGGCATATTAAACTTTTCAGTGCACTTGGGTTTATGGGTTTCAAGCATGCTCCAGAAGACTATTTCTAGTCCACTTCATGCTGGTGTTTGACAGATCTTTCCAGTGTGTGAAGTCTGTGTAAGGCTTCACAGCCTTAGGGTGACCCACAGCAGACACTGTTAACAGGAAGAAGGGCATTGGGTCTTTTGAACTTCTACACAAAGTGTAATCTTTCACTGCTATCACCTATACAAGTTCAGTTTTAAAATAAACAATTAAACTGTAATTGATGCTTTGAAAGAGTCTTTGCAGTTGCTTTGGAGATGACTACTAAGATTAAGGATGAGGCTCCTGTTTCCTATGGAAAATAAAATCTTCTCTGAATCATTTTTCATTGGCAAGGTTTTCCTAACATCCCAGCTGAATGCAGCATTTTGGACCTGCACTCTGAGGTGCCTTATTCTGCCAATTCCCAGTGCAGGGAGCCTAATTTTTGAGTTTTCAGTCTGTTATCCAGGAGCCAAAGCCTTTTACTAGCTTTTGCATGCTGTCTCTCCAGCCTAATGAATATTTAGCTAGACTATGCACAGTGGAACAGACTGAGAAGGATGACTGAAATTACCCCACTGCAGTACATGCCCTAATTTAATGCATTCACATGGGAAGTGCAGGTTACTATCCCCAGAGGCAAAGAAAAGAATTGAGTCTTGGTTTCCTATATCCTGAATGGATTATCTAATCACTGAACAATCAAAAAGGAGCAGGGCTGAGATTTGTGCTAGCTTAAATCCAGTAGATATTTTGTGTAAGTATCTACCAAATAAGATATGGAAACAGAGATGATTTATAGATATGTCAGGTACAAAAAAAAAAAAAAAACAAAACAACAAAAAAAAAACCTATTTTTTTTTTCTTGTGATCCACAAGGGACGTTAGATCAGAATTAGTATTTGAGGATGCTTTCAACCTTGTAATAGTGAATAATGTTTCCCCTAGTTCTGGGAAGCCCAGAAATCTCTCAGTCTCTCATTTCCCTCCTCTTCTTTTATTCCATCCATTGAAAATATAGTTTAGTGCAATTAAACTATGTTTTTGTTTGTTTTTGTTTTAGCTGTTCTTAATAAACAGATCACTTAAATTGCATGGCTTGAGTTAGTATGCTTTGGGTCAGGAACTCTGGGGAACTTGCCAACTATGTCACAAATGTTCTTACTTAGTAACTTCATTAGAGTACTAAAGAGGGAACAAACATCATGGTAATACCATTTTCAAATTGTATTTATTCGGGAGACCTTTCAAACCCTAACAAGGACATAAAGATAACAAAAGAGAGGCTGGAAAATTTGAATAAATGGACGTAGAAACCAAAATGAAATTTAGAGGAAAAAATAAATAAATAAGCTACCACATCTAAGGAAAAAGAAAACCCTAAATTCCTCCTTTGCACCCAACAGGAGGGATGGAAGTTAAATAGATCAGGGAATGATGGTAGATGAAAGTTGCATATTAATTTGTAAAGCAACATGACAAAGAGCAAGCATAATGTAATTTATGATAGCATATAAAAGAAGTATTGAGTCATAGAAAAAGCTGTTATTTCATTTGGGAGACAATTTCCAAGCTTAGGGTAAACCCATATTACAGAAACAGTACTAGAATAGAAAGCTGAATAACCAACATAAACTTGACCCATTTTTCATGACAATCCATGGTGTGGAGAAATCTGCATCATTTTATAAACAGCTGTCCTTTCACATAGCTGAAATGGCTTTTTATATAGTGTTGCTCTTAAAGCCATGTGTTACTTGATTCTCACATCCAAGCTGCTTGGAGTTAGCTATGGTCTCCCAGACAGTGCCTGATGCAGCTCATGGAACAGCAGTAACTACAGATTTCTTCTAGCAGTTATTGTAGATGTGATTTCCTGCTTAGTGATATGGGCACAGTGTAGGCTGTGCCATGTGCTTGCTGAGAAGAAGCTGGCATATCCCTGGTATACCCTAATATAAACATAACACTGTAAGACCAAGTCTTTTGTCCTTTCTTATTTGCTATTACAAACATACCCTCAGACAAATCTACATTGCTAAGTGCATAGGACCCAGGGTGTGACCCCTAGCACCAGGACACACGGTGAGAAGCAGCTTGCAACAGCACTGCTCAAGGCTTTCTGTGGAAGGGAAAGGGATTTTATACAAATATTTTACTGTGCATAATCTACACAGTACGTGTATATGCATAAATATTTATACATACTTACTATGTATATAGAGCACGAGGTCTTCTAGGCCTCCTGCATCTCTTCTAAGACCAGTGCTGCATCTAGCATAAAATTTTGCTATATTTTACATGCCATGTGGAGCACATATACGTGTGTGGGGACCTGTAAGTGTGCCAAATCTGCCGAGCACTTTGGAACACTGCATAAGGTGGGTCAAACCATATGTTTATGTTATCTTATTTACACTACTTTTTGTGACTAGTGCCTAGAGTCAGAGCTCAATCTATGTTTTATTTAGGAATACTTCAGTTCCTTGAATCGAAGAGAGATCTCAGAAGTGAAATAAAATACTTATTGCTTCAAGGCAGAAGGCCCTGGTTCAGTAGAAGAAAGGTAAATTATTCCACAACATAGCAATACCAACACTGAAAATACCATTGTCTATGATAAGAAAATCAGACCTACTGTTAGGTGGCTATAAAGTAACTCTACTAAAACTGTAACTCTGAACATCTCTGTAAATAGGGTCACAAGTATTATCCTCAAATTCTGGGCAATACAAACTATGCTCTGTGAATCCTAAAAGCAAGCAAGAGATTCTCTCCAGTAAGTTATAAAAAAGAGAAAACCTCTTAGATATATTTCAAAGCATCAAAGTGCAAAACCAGTGGTGTGTTACCTGGAATAGTAAAAGAAGTGTCTCAGTCTGACAGTCCAATATTTTGAAAGAGAAAATATAAATCTAATGACTGTTGTATGAAAAGAACAAATAAAGTAAAAAAAAAAAAAAAAAAGCTTGCTGGAGAATGTCAACAATGAAGTAGACAACTAAAGAAAGATTAAATATTTTAAATTAAGAATTATTCTTACACCCCCTTAAAATTACCACTGCAAGTGATGACCTTTCAACGTTAGTCAAAAGTTATTGCAATTCATTCCTTTAAAAGTGGGAGGTCTGTTTAGGAATAATGTTATTTTTCAGTAAAAAATGGCTTAATCGTAGTGTGTGTATATATATTTATACACATATATATATTAAACCCACTGTTTAAATGAAAATTCTCTTTAAAAGCCAACACGGGTCTATACTTTATATGTCATTACTCCTTTCTGAATACACACAAACACATATGCATTGTCTCTTTCAGAAAATGAGACTTTAATGAGAAACTAAACTACTAATGCCAAAGGACATTATTAAAATTTATGTTTTAAAAATATTGCACAAAATTAAGTATAACTTTTCAGTTATCTCAGCTGAATAAAAAGCTAACTAATGAACTATATTGAGAAAAATAATACAAGTAGATGATTTTTTGTTTAATTTAAGAAAGAAGATATAAATCTACAGTAATATGCCCTGATATGCAGATCGATGTCAGATCTTTAAGAATAGCATTAAGTAAATGAATCAAAACCAAATTTTCATTTATTTAGCCTGTCATTAGTAATAGCAGAACAACTAGGTATATCCATTATTTATTTTGCTTATGTAAATATGTTACAATTAAATGGTGTTGTATTGGAAATCCTACATTTGTGAAAGTTATTGTTTTTTGGTTTCTAGTAAAAAAAACCAACACCAACAAAACAGAATAAAGCCTGAAAAAAATATTTTGGATAAGAATTTTGGTAATTTCTGAAAACACTTTCCAAAACTCCTGCTTCTAGAGAGACAAGTGCTTTTCTTTTTCTCTATTATAACTTAAATATAATTAGTTTGTATGATTTGTTATCATGAAGCACAATATAAAATCACTTGCCTTATATTGATATTTAATAAGGAGTTTTACTCTTGAATGTCATAGCCTTTTCTTCCTTCATATAAACTATATGTAATTGCAATATTGTCTTTTAAGCTTCACAGTCATTAAACATTTTGTAATGACACATGATAAGAAACAATGTTAAAGGTCTTTCATGATAAATTTTATAAGTAATTTGTTTTGAAAGGTGCTCAAAAAAATCATAAAAGTGGTGTGAAACAGATTAAAAAAAAAAAAAAAAGAAAAAATCCATTGCATTCCTTTTAAAAAAGTAGCTTGTAGCTTTTAAATTACTTTTCATTATTAGTAACAGATGGAATATCTCTCCTGTATGTTTTTTTTTTCTTTTTCATTTGTTATTTTTTTTATTTTGATTTCCTTTTCTATCCCACTGTACCTCTGAATAGAACTGAAAATGAAGATTTTTTATAGTAAATTTGACAATAGTAGATCCCATGTATACTATACTTACCAAATAATACATGTATACAATACTACCAAACCATGTCAAATATAGCCATCTTAATAATTGTTTCATAACTAAATGCATTATCACAAAGATATTTTTTTAAACATTTTTATGATAATAAATACTGAATTATATCAGATTTTCTTATAAGAACAGTCATTATTTAGATAAGTTTTCTGTGTTACTGTTTAAAGATATAATGAATACACAACTGTAACCTAAGAATTTTAACCTTTCATAATTACACAGAGGGAGAAAAAACACAGCAATATAGTTTGTCTCTTCAGAAAAACAATTCAGAATAGAAAAGAAGCAAATCCATAATCTTAAATTCAAGTAACAGAATTCAAGAAAATAACACTTGCCCACTTAATGGCATATCCTTATAACAGGATATCCATGTGTCTCTGATCACAGTTAATTAATGTTTTATAGTTAACATATGGCATGTTCGATAGTTAGATTATCTCTTGGGTTTAATCTGAAATGAATCAGAGCTACTTGTCTGTAGTTGGTGGAGAGCCATTCTTGTTTGTATGCTAGGAGAGGAATGAATCAAGTTTGGGGGACATTGTTTACTCTGTTCATTATACACCAAGTAAGATGATCCAGAACACCATCACGCACCTTTTTGCTCTTAGCAAAATCTTTACCCCTTTTCATCTTCCATAGTTTGCTTTTATTTTCTTAGTATCTCCAGTGTTTGGCTAACTGGACTCTAAAAATGAACTAGAGCACACTCTGCAATTTTTAAAGTAAAAACAGAAAAACTGAGCCTGCCTATTTTAAATGCTGAAAAGCATTCAATTTTATTCTGAGCTCCCATGAGCCAGGATGTTCTCCATGGTAGCAGGAAATTGTGGTTAAATTAAAGGATGTCTTAATAGTGTAGTAGTAGTAAGAGTGTAATGTCTTAATAGTGTAGCATTTGGGGAGTTATCAATACAAAACTGAATAAAGAGTTGTTTGTCTTAGTCTGAACCATCTTTGGACAACCACTGAATTTTAAGTAGTTTGCAAAGACAAACAAAAAGCAGCCCACTTTTATTTAAGAATGAGTGAGGTTCATCCAGATTTTCTTGAGTCTTCAGTCAGGCTTCAGAACTCTCTCTGATTCTGGCATCACGTCTGTCATTAAATCCAAACTGCAATGCTTGGTAGGCAGTTAAAATACAAGCTAGCTGGCAAGAATGCACAAAACTTTTATGAATTGCATGAACCAGCTCAGTGTGAAAATGTTCTGATAAGAGAAACCACTGCATTCATACAGGATTTATTTAGAAGTTTAACATGTCTATCAACAAAATCATTCCTCAATTAACATTGTCTCATCAATTAACAAAAACACTGACCGCCTAGTTCTGTGACACCCACCCTTATAAGCAGGCAAGAGTCGTTCGAGAGAGGGAAAAAAAAAAAAAAAAAAAAAAAGCAGGCTGCCAGGACAAAGAGGAGCCATGGGAATGCAGCTGCAAATCCTTACAGAGCAGCTATGAAGGCAATGAAAAATCACTGCTGAGGCAAGGGATTAAAGAAAGAGAGAGGTTTGTAGCCATGTCATAAAAGAGAAAGAAAAAGGTGTACTGATAAGAGAGAAAGAAATCAAAAACCACAAGGAAATATTAACAGATGAGAAATAGGAGAAAGGTAGTAAAGCAACACAGCCTTAGGACAACTATATTATTTTTAATTAATTCAAATGATTTCATTTATTAAGTTTCCTTTGGAAGAAAATGGAAGAGCTAGGGAAGAGCTGGCAGGCTGATAGTAGTAGGGAGAAACAATAAAACATTGTCCTGATAAGAACAGAAGAAAAAGAATCTTCTCAGTAATTTTAAATGTTGGCATTTAGGGGGAAAAATTGCCATGACTTCAGACTGTGATACTGGCATTGCTTATTGCCATGGAAATGGGTAAGGCACTATCATTTCAAAATAATCGCTTGGTTGCAGGATCAAATGCAAGAAAGAATGTTTACTGTGAAGGGCAGAATCTCTTGTTTAAATGCAAATACTCTTGCCTCTGATTTTTACTTTAAAAACAAATAATCAGAAAGATTCTGAAAAAGCATTGTTGAAGGAATGGCTCAGAATGATTCTAAGATACAGAAAGTATATATGACACCAAATTGAACTGGGGAGGAAAAAATAATCTCCTGTTTTATTTTATTGAAATTTCACTGTGATCAATTAAATCTAAAAATTAAAGTACTCTACTATGCAATAAAGCTTTAAAGGAAACTTTAAACTGTTTGTTTAAACAGCTTTTTGTTTGTTTGTTTGTTTATTTTTGCCAAAATATGCCAAAACCTAATTTTTCATCCAAAAGCAGAAAGTCACTGGAGGAAAAAAAAAAAAAAAAAGAAAAGGATTAGATCCAAAATGAGATTCTGGCAGTTGACTCCCACATTAGAAATCAAACTCTGAATTATGTATCTGGCATCTCTATGTAAAACACAGGGAAAACTACATGTGTCTGTTCTTAATTTTAAAATTGGTATGCTGTGTTTCAAGTTACACAGACTACCCATTTAAAAAATGCTGCATATGCACTGCTTTCTAAGTTTCTCCTTGTAATCTTTTCTAAGTTTCATCCTGCAATTTATATTTTCAGAGCATTGTGTTCATTATACAGTATATAAAGTACATATTTTCTGTTTTTCAGAGAATTTATCCTTTTTTTTTTCTTTTTTCAAAATCAGAAGAAAGAACACAACACTTTTATTTCTTTTTTTTTTTTTTTTTTCCTATTTTCAGTGATAATGGTAGTCAATCTGATTTATTTTCCTTCTTCCATTTTGTGACAATCTGGGTTAGTCATTTCAACACAGAAAGAGATGTATCTTTAATTCTTCTTCACATCAAGAGATTCAAACTTAGATCTAAGAACTCATAGAAGATTGCCCTGATATGCAGAGAGAAGAAAAACTGTCATTCTCATTCCTTGCTTTAAAAGCACACTGCTTTTTTAGTCACTCACACTGAGTAATTAATATGAATTACCCAGAGAGACAACAGAAATTCACTTCTTCCTCGGTTTGAGTATAGACATATAAACTAGGAGCTGCTTGAGATTATGCACCAAATGCAAGTGTTTTTTGAGATGCCTCATATAATTCATCAGGACTGCAGCTGCCACTTCAAAAAGAAGTGGGTCTCTTGTAGGTCCTGTATCATATCTTCTAACTGTGTACAGATGACTCAAGCATTTCAAACTACATCTGACAACAGCAATTCAGAGTATTACTTTGTTCTGCAGGGAATCATTTCTAGCTTCAACTAGAACTTCATACCAAAACCAGGCACTTCTCAAAAATCCTATTCATCTTAATGAGATCCACAACCTGTAATTATCTCATGAGAATAAAGGTAAAATTCATTATACGTAATGTAGCTCTCTAAAAATTAAGCCTAATCTAAGAAAGCCCTCTGGGTTTCTTCTACAGTAAGTAGGCAGAGGTAGGTATCTACAAAGTGGAGATTTGAATATTATGCTACTGGATATGTAGGAAATACTGCCTTCTGGAGCTGTTTGTCTCCATGAACTATATAAAAAACAACTATGAGATTAAACCAAGACAGCTGAAGTTAACAGAAGTGAATCTCACCCCAAATGTCAACTATTTATTTGAATACTTGGAAAAAGATTTGTTCTTTCAATTTAAAATAGAATCTTGAGTTGTTTCTCTGCACCCTTCAGCAGGAAAGCTAAATTCTAATATCCATAGTTGGATATGAAGAAAATGGATGAAATCTGAAAAATCTGAGACTATACAGAATATAATGCAAAATTCACAAGACTAAAAAGAAAACCAGCAACAAAACTGCATCAGAAGAGCTGGCAATTACTGTAGTAAAGTTTCTATGAAGGAAAAATGAATTTAATGTAAAACAAGGTCTTTTGTAGAGCCTAAGTGTCTTGAATTGAATTTCTTAAATATTAGTCCTTTGATCCTATTATTCTCCTAGACTGAAGTGACTTCAAACTGTATTGCAAGCTGAATCTTTTCTTACATAAAGAACATCACAAATGAGTGTTGTTAGTTGATTATTCCATTCTGGAGTAAGTCAGAATCTGTATAGTTGCCTACAGCACATTGTTATCACAGCTTGCTAATAAAATAAAATAGATATCACTTTTGGACGTTCCTGTGTTCCTAGGCTTATAAATTTCTCCAAAAGTTAAATAGTATTCTCCAATAGTAACAAAAAGAACTTGACATGAACAGCTGGAAAACTCATTTTGAGAATATCAGTAGATAGTTTTTGATATATATTTCTGCCACTTTAACCTTGCACAAAGCAAGTTTATATTTTCAGTGCACATCAAGGCTGTCCTTGGAGTACACAGATGGTTCTGTAAACCGTATGGCACCAAAACCTCTTTACTGTATGTAGTTGATATGGAAACTGCATCATCAAAAAATGAAAAGTATTGTGGGTAAATGTCTGTTCCTAAGGTTTCATTCAGAACATTTATTTACAGATGTATTATGTGTTTAACAAAAAATAAATAAGATTTTACAGTACCTCATTAGACCAGTTTGCCCACAGGGTTAAAAACAAATTAAAGCTGATGTTGTACTGCAATGAACAGGAGAAACTGACCTGGCATTCACAACTGAATAAACAGCGTTCAGCATCTGGTAGGCAATGATTACCCTCACGCATTCAGCTTTATTTTCACAATATAGTGTCATTATGATATTCCAAAGACTTGAGGTCAATTTTCTAATTTGAGATCAGGATCTCAAATTCAAACTTAAAAGCTTTATTGAGATATCAAAATCTGTTCTTGTTTCCTCATAAATAAAACAAAACACAATTTGTGTATATCCATGACAACAATTTCCAACATTGAGATCATATTTTAGGATACTAAATTCATCAAAATATAAAACTCATTGCTGAATGACAGATACAGGAGCTACTTTTAAATATGCCCTCTGAAAAATATTGTTGCTGCATTTTGACTTCAATGCATGAAAAAAATAAGTTCAAGAGGAACAATCAATAGTACAAGAGAAACAAGCAATAGTACAGTTTACTGGTATCCAGCACTATGGATTTCTGGTTTTAGGTTTGCAAGTCCTTTGTTTTTAGATTTATCATCTGAATCAGAATTCTTCAAGCTCAGAGTATTTTTTTTTTATTGTAACTAATTTAGATAATTATTATGTGCTTCTTTATTGTGTGCTTCTTTGCTTAGCAGTATCATACTAAGCAGGCATGTAGTGAACAGTATTTTAATTACACCAGAGATGATCTACGAAATAAATGATTCTTTTATTAAAAAAAAAAAGGGGGGGGGGGGCATTTACATATACATGGCTGCTATATTTTGTAATTACCAGTACTTATTTGCTTTTTATAAACTTTTTATACTGCTAATAATTTTTCAAAAATTTATCTATTTGGCATTAACTGTTATAATGTACAATGAGGAAGCAACTTGGTGCATGTCCAGATTGGTTGAAACTTAGTAGTTATACCCACATAAAAAATACATGCATTAACAACTTCCAATGGGGAATGGAGGGGGGGGGAATCTACTTGTCTGAGCTGAAAAACAGCTTTTAAACATGTCATAATCCTTTAATTGTCGAAGATATGTATCAGTGTAGTGATCTATATAATACAAAATCATCAAGCTTTAAGAGAATCAGAATCCACAGATAATTACTAAGATCTTGTTAGAATTATCACCTAAGCTTTCTGAAGTTTCCAGCTGCCCAACATGGGGCAGTAGAAGCTCAGTAGGGCTTTCCCTGCAATTCTTCTCATTGGCTTCCATGTCCAGAATCCGAAAATAAAAAATTGCATCTATGGGCACATATGCCTTCCTTTCTAGTACTTTTTTTCCTTTTTAGTTTCTCCTATGGCTGCTCACTTCCACGCCCAGCTAGCATTCCTGTCACAAAGCTCAACAGTTTTTGCCTGTGGAAGCAACACATGCTAGATCTCAACCATACCATTTTCATGCAGTGCCCCTCATCCATATCCTTTGGTGTTCCCTCACTAGAAACCACATGGCAGATAGAGAAAGGCAAGAAAATAAGACTAGAAGCTGGATATGAGGCTAAGGGGATGAGAAGAATAAACACAGCAAGGCAAGAAGCATGGGATGAAGCAGAGGCATGAGGGCCAGTGTTCAGAAGCCAATGACAATGGAAAACAATAGAAGGAGGCTACAGGCTGTCAGTCAGAAGTGGGTCAATTCAGATAACTGCAAACAATATACATACCATAATGCTCTATGCATTCCATAAATGTCATGAAGGAGGACTGCTCAAACTGGCATATGGAGAAGAAGCTTAAAGGGAACAAAATATTTTCAGCGAAACATGAACCATCACATTATGAGTTAGTTACTCTTAATTATTCTTAATTACTTACAGTTGCAGAATCACAAAATCACAGAATCACAGAATTGCAGGGGTTGGAAGGGACCTCAAGAGATCATCAGGTCCACCCCCCCTGCCATAGCAGGTTCCCTAGAGCAGGTTGCCCAGGTAGGTGTCCAGACGGGTCTTGAATATCTCCAGAGAAGGAGACTCCACAACCTCCCTAAGCAGCCTGTTCCAGTACTCTGTCACCTTCACCATGAAGAAGTTCTTTCACATGCTGGTGCAGAACTTCCTGTGATCCATTTTGTGGCCATAGCCCCAAAATTACTCAGCCATTATTCAGTTACTAACTCTGCTGAGATAGTTGGACTCTAATTATAACAACAAAATAGGCAGAATTCATTAGAAAAAAAAATGATATCCCAGGATAACCTTGTATGTAGCATGTAATCCATGTCTTAGAAAATTAATTTGACTTATATAAATTAAAAGAGATATAGTAAACAAGAAAAAATAATTAAAAGTTGACTTTCTCTGAAGATTAAGTTAATGTTGCAGAGAATTACTGCTTCATATTAACATAAGACAAGTTCTACAGCTATACTGGGTTTACGTGGTAAGGATTTGGTAGCTGGCGGGTTGCAGGGTTGGCCTCTGTGAGTTGCTTCCATGTTAGATAAGAGCCAGATCTAAGACAGCTCCAAAACTGATCCGCTGCTGAGCCAATGGGTGATGCTGGTTGTACCTTTCAGAAGAGCAGATTTCAGAAAGCAGAAGCTGGGAGAGCAAGGAGAACCAGCCCTGCAGATCCCAAGGTACTGACCCTGGGGCAGAAGGAGGGCAGGACGTGCTCCAGGCACAGAGCAGAAGTTCCTCTGCGGCCTGTGGAGTTGCCCCTGGTGAAGCAGGCTGATCCCCTGCAGCCCATGGGTCCCATGGTGGCGCAGATCTCCATGCTGCAGCCCGTGGAGGAGCCCCCGGTGGAGCTGGTGGATGTGGCCTAGAGGAGGCTGTGGCCTATGGAGAGCCCTTGCAGGATCAATTCAGGAAGGATGGCATCCTGCGGGAGGGACCCCACGTGGAGCAGGGGAAGAGAGTGCCCATGAAGGAGCAGCAGAGAGGAAGCGTTAGGGACTGTCCGCAGCCCCCATTCCCCCATTCCCCTGCACTGCTCAAGGGAGAAGAGGTGGAAGAGGGTGGATGGGGGGAAGGTGTGTTTAGTTTGCTTTTAGTTTCTCACTGTTCTAGTCTGCTAGTGATAGGTAGTAAGTTATATGTATTAGCCACCCTGCGTTGAGTCTGCTTTATCCATGACAGTAATTGGTAAGCGATCTCTCTGTCCTTTTCTGAACCTTAGAGCCTTTTTCCATTGTATTTTCTCCCCCTCTCCCTCTTCCTTGGAGTAAGGGGATTGGAAACGCAGATATGGTGGTTTAGCTGCCCAGCAGGGTAAAACCACCACAAAAGCTTCCACAAACACAAAAGGGAAATACATTATCTCTTTCTCTTATCCCATTATTCCTGGGCAGGAGTTGGTTTTAACTTGAGTTAACTTGGAAGATGCAGTACATCTTCCACTCGTAAACTAAGTGATTCCTCTCTGTGGTTTAGAACAATACACTTATAGGTATGTGAATGACCAAGTTACTCTCTAGGGTAAGAGAAAGTGGTCAACAGCTTAAAGAATGGGTCCCAGAAGGATAGGGATATTGCCTACTTTTTAACAGCAGTCTTAAATACTGGTCATCTTCCTGTGAAATTTTATTACCCCATTTCTACACTCTTAGCAACAGTCAGCTACTGAGAAAAGAAAACTACTATAAATCTTTTAAACCACAAAATTTCATATCTAGGTTCTCCCCACAATCATGAAAAAGGATAAGGAGGCTTCTGTGATTATCACCTTCACAAAATACTAGGTATTAGCAAAATCTTACAGTTCCCGACACTCAAAATAAAGGACTTTCATGCATCTGTCTGTCTGTCTGTCTGTCCGTTTACAACTTTCAACACATTACACAAGACACCTGTAATGTCTCAGATTCATTAATCTCACTAGTCTCACTAATTTCATCTGGGAATGTAATTTCTGTCTTTTGATATAGCTTCATTTGAGTCTTTCCAACACACCATTAAATATAGGGTACCATCAAAATGATCCAAAGCTACATATTTTTCATACATCTTCATTTCTAAAAGCTTAATCAATTCTGTTGTAATAATAGAGACAGAATGATAGAAATAAAACAAATAGACTGCAAGCCAAATAATAAATTAATCTTCCCTGTTTATTTTTCCTCCTTTTGATCAATGATCTGTCCAGAAATGTATGGACCAAATATTATATAATTATTCAACATCATAATATTTTTGTAATATATCTAGTAAAAATGATATTTTGCAAGTCTGAAATGTTCACAAACACATACTTTGAATTTTTTTCTTCAACACATTTGTCATTGAGCCAATTAATTGTAATGTTGACTTCAAGTACAGTAAGTCATGTTGAATTCTGTCTACTAAAAATGGATTACTTCATTTTACTTCATTTTACAGTTCAAAGTGTAAAATATTTACGTCTTGTACCAGGTAAAACACTGAAATTTATTTACCTCTTTAAAGCTCACTTCTGTTTTGATACTTGTATAAAACTGCCATTTTCGTAACTGCCAGTTTTTTTGGTTTCTTGGTAGAATTAACCAGGTAGAGTTTAAAAAAAAAAAAAAAAAAAAAAAAAAAGTGAAAATAAATATTTTTACATAACATCACATACATGTATATTTTTCATTGTGTGCAGCTGATAGTACAGGGGATTACAGATTCTCCCCAAGTACCAATCAATTTATTCTGTATATATCTATGCTCATATTGACTACCTCTCAGTCTCTCATATCAATTAATTCTATACATCTTGATGTCATATCAATTAAACTTGTGTTCCCATAGCCAAGTAACATTTGTCTCAAATACCAATAGTAGTTACCAAAAATTCTTTAGTTCGTATCATCTGCTACAAGAATATCTGTGTAAATCAAATATCTGAGTACACATGGCATGAAAGTTAGTACCAAAAAAGATCAATGACCAATGTTAAAGCAATTTAATTTCCATCTCTTTACTTATGAAAATGTCAGTTAGGAGAGATGACAGTATCATTTCCTCAACAGGGCTTTTTCAAAGATAAAAAAAAAAAATAAGAAAAAAGCACACAAGAAGTACTAAGAATTTAAGAAACAACATATATGTTATGGATATGGAACAGTCAAAGCCATAGTGGAGGCAAAAGTTTTGTGAATATATGCACATCAGATGTCTTTTGTTTTGTTTTGTTTTGTTTTGTTGTTGTTCTCAGTAAAAAACAATGCTTGATCTCAAATATGAAATCAAGAAAATGCCGCTTTTAACATTTCAATATCTCAGCAGCTTTCAAAGTGCTGCTATTTAGAAGCTTATAATAATGAGGTACAAGAAAAAAAATATTCTTATTTTTATTGTTTTTATTGTTTTTCTCCTAAATGTATCAAGGGTCAAAGACCAATTGCAGGAGGTACTTACACAGGTACAATGGAAAATGTGATTATCATAAAATTCAAAAGAAAATAATTTTTAGTTCTATTAAATAAATGCATGTTTTCAGTCACGTAAAAGATCAGAATGTAGGCTCAATACATGTAGGATAGAAATTATCACTTTCAAAAAAATTCTACCAAAAATTTTATCGAAATGGACAATTATAGAATCACCAAAGCATTTCACAGGTTGATGTAGACTTTTAGAAACTGCTTTGAAAGAGGAATAGATTAACAAAAAATAGTTGATTTTTGTTTCCAGAATTTTAAATTTCTAAAAATTATTTTTTTTGTTAATTATCACAAAATAAAAACAAAACAATATAATTTCAGACTATTTAAATTTCAGGTAGTAATATATACTCCTCAGCACAAAATGAGTTGTCTTTTCTTTTCTGGTTTCCTAGTTCCCAAAAATGTTAAAAATATTTTAATTATTGGAACCATCAACCAAATGTTTCTTTATGCACCTACCTGAAATGGGAAAGTAGATGTGACTTTTTGGCACACTGAAAACAGTACTAACCACAGCACTTAAATCAAAAATTTCATCTCACAACTCTTTAGTGTTAATTAGTACTCCAGCAAAAATATCTCTCCTTCTTGTCTTTACAATAACTATTTTCATTTCAAGGTATGAAACAATGAAACTTCTTACTCATTTACAGAAATAACTATATAAAAAAAAAAATCTGAAATATTTAAATCCAAATAGAGATGATAATGCTAAATATGACAGAATTTTAGCTTATGTGAAACACATCCCTTTCTTTTCTTATTATAGATGAAAAAATATTGAAACACAACAAAACACTACCAGACATCTGTTTAATTAATTTTTACTCTACTTCGAAATTATATTGCATTTGGAAAACAGCACATTAAAGATTAATAAAATGGCTTTAATTCATCCAATGAGTCTTTCAGTTTATATTGTTTATCTTTCCCATATTACAGATCCAAAATACAGACAAGACAAACATTTATTTTTACATGAATGATAAGATATACTGGAGTATGTTTAAGCAAGTTCATGTGATAATTCAGTTCTAAATAGAAGTGTGCTTATTTCATATACCTTTCAAAGCAGTAGCTGAATGATTTAATTGAAATGAAAACCAAGAAGGAATAAGTTAATCTAGAAACTGTTTTAAGTAGACAGAAGTAGATGAATATGTACTCACCTTTGAAACTGACTAGTTTAAAATCACCAAAATCTCATGCTGGACATTCCTGTGTTAGCCTTAATCAGTTAAAGTCAGCTTTGAAAACTGTGGAAGAAAAAGTCTGGAAAGTTATTCAAGATGTAATTTGTTAGCAAAGGGCTAGAATTGTCCTGGACTCACAGAATCACAGAATAACAGCGTAGCTGATAGACAAATGGACCTCTGGAGGTCATGTCATCCAAACCCTATGTTCAGGCAGGGCCAGCTAGAGTGACTTGCCCAGGACCACGTGCCACAGGACTACAGAGTTCTTTGGATATTCCATGATAAAATGGTAACAGACCATGGACTAAATTTGATGGATTTATTGTAACTGCACGTACTGATTACCATTATAATTAATCCTGAGCAGAATGTAAGCAATCTAAGCTATGTAAAAGGGAAAGGAAAAAGCCACTTGTCATGTACGCAAGCAAGGATTAGGAAAGTCATTGACCTCTAATATTCTCTGCCATGCCTCTAATATTCTCTACCATTCTCTAATATTCACTGAGCTGGTCAGTGAGTCTAATATTCCCTGGACTGGTCAGTGAGAGCTACCCTGAGTTGGTGTTGGTGCACTCTATTAATAGGATCAAGACTCCATGCTAATTGCATGATTGACAGGAAGACACCTTATGTCTTTTACATAAGGACACAAAACAAAGCTAGACATGTTTCAGGTAGCTGATGATCTGTAAATCTTAGTCTTTTGTTGGCCTTGAGGAGGACATTGTTTAGAATATCATGTGATTGATCACAGGTTCACAGGTTCTTTTGTATAAACTGGTTATGCAGGCACAGTATGCGAGCATTCCTATTGACCAATACAATGAGTCACTGAATGTAAGGAGCATCTCCCTGCACCATGTTCAGACAACTTTGAAGATCTCCAAGAAGGGAAATTCCACAGTCTCTGGGAAACTTATGCCAGTGTTCAGCCACCTTCCCTGTAAAGTGATTCCTGATGTCCAGAGGGAACCTCCTGTGTTTCATTTTTTTTCCCATTGCCTCTTGCTCTAATACTGGGGACCACTGAAATGAGTCTGTCTCTATCCTTTTTGCATCCTGACTTCAAGTTTTAATATATATTGATAAGATCCAGGTGATCAGGCCCAGTCAGCATGGGTTTATGAAAGGCAGGTCCCGCTTGATGAACCTGATCTCCTTCTATGACAAAGTGACGCGACGGGTGGATGAGGAAAAGGCTGTGGATGTGGTCTACATGTACCTTGACTTCAGTAAGGCTTTTGACACCGTTTCCCACCACATTCTCCTCAAGAAACTGTCTGCTCTTGGCTTGGACTGGTGTACGCTTCGTTGGGTTAGAAACTGGCTGGATAGCCAGGCCCAAAGAGTTGTGGTGAATGGAGCCAAGTCCAGTTGGAGGCCAGTCACTAGTGGTGTCCCCCAGGGCTTGGTACGGGGGCCAGTCCTCTTTAAAATCTTTATCAATAATCTGGATGAGGACATTGAGTGCACCCTCAGTAAGTTTGCAGATGACACCAAGTTAGGTGATTGTGTCAATCTGCTCGAGGGTAGGAAGGCTCTGCAGGAGGATTTGGATAGGCTGGACCAATGGACTGAGGTCAACTGGATGAAGTTCAACAAGGCCAAGTGCCGGGTCCTCCACCTGGGGCGCAACAACCCCAAGCAGAGCTACAGGCTGGGAGATGAGTGGTTGGAGAGCTGCCAGGCAGAGAAGGACCTGGGAGTGATGGTTGATAGTCAGCTGAATATGAGCCAGCAGTGTACTCAGGTGGCCAATACGGCCAACAGCATCCTGGCTTGTATAAGAAGCAGTTTGGTCAGCAGGTCTATGGAAGTGATTGTCCCCCTGTATTTGGCTCTGAGGCTGCACCTTGAATACTGTGTTCAGTTTTGGGCCCCTCACTACAAGAAGGACATCGAGGTGCTCAAACGAGTCCAGAGGAGGGCGATGAAGCTGTTGAGGGGCCTGGAGAACAAGTCTTATGAGGAGCGGCTGAGGGAGCTGGGTTTGTTCAGTCTAGAGAAAAGGAGGCTCAGGGGCGACCTTACTGCTCTCTATAGGAACATTAAAGGAGGCTCTGGCGAGGTGGGGATTGGTCTATTCTCCAGTGTGCCTGGTGACAGGACAAGGGGGAATGGGCTAAAGTTGCGCCAGAGGAGTTTTAGATTGGATATTAGGAAGAACTTCTTTACCGAGATTTTTGTTAAGCATTGGAATGAGCTGCCCAGGGAAGTGGTTGAGTCACCATCCCTGAAGGTCTTTAAAAGTCATTTAGATGTTGAACTTATGATTATGTGATATGGTTTAGTGGAGAACTTGTTAGTGTTAGGACAGAGGTTGGTCTCGATAATCTTGAGGTCTCTTCTAACCTAGACAACTCCGTGATTCTGTGATTCTGTGATCCCCCCAAGCCTACTCTTCTGCAGGCTGAACAATCCCAGCTCTGTCAACCTTTTGTCATAGGAGAGATGCTCCAGTCCCTTCACTATCTTTATGGCCCTTTCTTGTACTCTCTCCAGTAGCTCCACGTCTCTCTTGTACTGAGGAGACCACAGCTGGAAACAGTACTCCAGGTGTGGCATTACCAGTGCTGAGCAGAGGTGAAGGATCACCTCCATCAACTTCCTGGCAATACTGTGCATAGTGCAGCCCAGAATACTGTTAGCATTCCTTTCAGTGAGGGCATGTTGCTGGCTCATGTTCAACCTGATGTCTACCAGGACCCCAATGTCCTTTTCTGCCAGGCTGCATTGCAGCTGTGTGGCCCCCAGTACATGCTAGTGCCTGGGGTGTTCCTTCCCAGATGCAGGACTTTGCACGTCTTGTTGAACATCATGAGGTGCTTGTCAGCCCATTTTTCTAGCCTGTGGAGATCCATCAGGATGGCAGTACAACCCTCTCGTGTATCAGCTACTCCTCCCAGTTTTGTGTCATCAGAAAACTGGCTGAGGCTACACTCTGCCATATCATACAGATCACCACTAGTTGTCTGCTATGATAGTTCATATAAGAATTTCATCCTAATATTGAAATGATATTTAAAGCAATTACTAAATTAAAAATAACTTCTGTGCATATTTTTTTTTTTCCAGCAAATACACTAAAAGATCTTTGCATATTCACATTCTGTGTAAGAGCAATGTACCCTTACAACATTGCTTTACTTGCACAATAGTACTTAGCTCTTTTGCATGCTCAAACACTTGACCAATAACAGATACCACTAATCAAGTAATTAAAAATTGGAAGAGTTAATCAAATTTTCTTTAGAAAATTTTGATTGATAATTTTGAGCTACAGGTTAATTTTAAGTAGTACAATATCTATGACTGTAGTGCTTTTATTTACATTTGAACAACTGAGTAAAACAGCTTCACATTTGTAAAAGGTGTTATTAAAGTTTAATCAGTTCCCTCTTTGATTGCTATTTTTAACTGTCTGATTTTTGTTGAGTACTCTAAAACAATGTTGAAAAGCAATATACCACCTAATCTAGCAGAAAGAAATAATAATAATAATCTCAGAAAACTATAATTCTAATAGTGAAAACTGTGAAATTAGTTAAATAAGCATCTATTGTAATTTTACCAATACTTAATGAATGGTATTACCTTTTCCATCAGCATAATTCAGCAATATACTTAAGCATGAAGGGCCCAAATAAAATTTGTAAGGCTATTTGGAAGGAGGGAACATCTGCACTTTAAGTGGTAATAGATCAAGGAGCTTTTCATTGTCAAAGGGGATAATAAGAAAAGATGGAAGCCCTGAACAAGCACATACAGAGATTCAGATCTACCAACAAATTATAGCAGAAGCAGTAAGGAGAACAAAATCCTGTCAGTCTCACTAATTGATGAGGTTATGTAACATGTAGGAATCTTTAATGCAGTTAGAATAGCCAACTGAGTATCTTAACAAGGTGTAACTAAGGTAAAGAGGGTTTTGGTGCCAGCCAATGGAGTCAAATGAGGGGTCTGGGCACCCTGTCCTGTGGTGGCAGATTCTGGAACTGGTGAGGTCTTAGCATCAGCTTCCAGAGCGGGTAGGGGTCTTCAGCCTCCAGCCCCTGAGACAGGAGTGGTGTGTGTCCCCAGGCCAGGGGATGGGGGTGAGTGAGAGGCTCTGTGCTGGCAGCTGGAGCAGAGTCACAGCTCACGCACCTTGTGCCAGCTTGCCAGCTGCTGGGGACAGCATCTGAGTCTGCCCCAAACTGGGTGTGCATTTGCTGGCAAACCTCACTGTGGAGCAGCAAGGGAGTAGGAAACCCTTGTTCAGGCAGGGGTATCAGGTGGGCAAGAGGCCTGTGCTGTTATTTGAGGGGACCCACAAGTATGGATTCCTGTGGGATGAGTGCGTGAGTGTTGCATGGGTGCAACAAGGTGGGCTAGGCTCCAGCAGCCTTACAGGAAGAATCCTAGGCCAGAACAGATAGAGGAAGCAGCTTAATTCTAACATCCATTAGCAGAATTTAAAATAATATATAAAAGCTAAACAGTTATTTCATACTTCTGTGCACGAATGAATAATTGGCTCTCTATTTGTGTTTTTAAAAGGTGTGGAGAGAAATGCTGGACAAATCTGTAGAACAAACAATAGAAAAATTAAACAGACATAGCATGGTAAAAAGCTTGACCCATTTCTAGCCCAGTACCTAATTCTACTATTTTTGGGGGGTTGGATGAGGGGAGGATGTTTAAACAGGGATGATATTAGACCCACAGGAGCCATGCAGTGCAGAACAAGACTTCTTCCCTCCACTTGCAACTACTGGCAATCCAGCTACGAATTTTATAGTGTTTATTGCCTTATTGCTTAACTTTAAACCAGCAGTCCCTGGATTTCCTCTGGAAGAAGGAAGAATATCTGTCTGTTTTTATTTATTTCACAGTATTGGGAGAAAATTAAATATAATTATAATTATAATTTTAATTTTAATATATAAATGATATATTAAAATTTAAATTATATAATATAATTATAATTATATTGCATCATATTATATATTAATGTATTTATATAATAATGATATAATTATTAATAATATAATTATAATTAAATTAATAATAATAATATAATAATAATAATAATAACAACAACAACAACAACAACAACAACAACAATATAAACTTTTCTGCCAAGCCTCCCATATTTTAATACAGTGAATAAAACATCTTTTACAAGCATGTTTTGTTTTTTTTGGTGGTGGTGGTGGTTGTTTGTTTTTTGTGACAATAGGATTCCAAGCTCTCAAAAGATTTGTGTAAAACCTCCTTATCTTGGTTTAATGATAGATATAATATGAATGGTTTTCTCCATGTGTATCATGGGTTATATCTACATCAAGTGCTCTTTAAATAAGGGAAAACCAAGTAAGGAAAATTTCCCCAAGAAAATTCTGTCATGTAGGGAGCTAATTTAAAGCAGGTATCATGTGAACTGGTCCATGTCACCTGGTCATGAGCTTGTTCTATTATTTAGTACCACAATGCAATTGTAAAGACATGTCTATACATATTAAAATAAATAAATAAATAAATAAATAATAAAAAATAAAAAATCTCATTTTCTGTCCTCTGGCTCTCCTCACCATGTTTTAAACTCCTTAAATCACTACCTTAAAATAGAGTAACTTCGCCCGTACTAGAAATATCTGCCAACTAGAAATATCTTGTTATGTCCTATACCCATGCCCAGTATTGGCTAACAGTTTTGCCAGGCATGCAGAAAAAAAAAAAATAAATAAAAAATCACAACATAGACAAATGCTTAAGCCTATTTTGTTTACTGTTAAAGCTGATACAGTTTTTGCTCTGAAGAGTGCAGAGACTCATTACAGAACAGAACATTTTTATGTGAGGTGTTTCATTCCAAAGCTGCTTCTAGCTGACCCAGTTTTTTTCGGTCAAGGTAGTAGGACTAAACACTAGTGATACTCTATTTCTCATTAGATATGTATTGGTACACACTAGTATTATAGACCTTCTAGGCTCAGGTAAACTTCAGAACTTTTGACCCTCCTCTTCATATGCATCTTTGAAGAATAAACTTAAATATGTATATATCATAATGGTATGTGAAATGCTCATGGTTTGATACCAGGGTTCTACCCAGGTTCTACGTTGTGTTGTCCTTCATCTGACTGTACTCTTAAAATAATTGTTCCTTCTTAGTCTATCCGAATTTTAAAGCAGATGGCAAAATTGCCCATCTTCCTAGTGAGATGTAATCTGCTACAAAATAAGGAGGGACAGAATGCAGATTTAGAAAAATAAGTCAATTTCATCATTCATAAATGTAAATCATAGAGCTGGAATATTCTTTCTGAAACTTCTTAATGATCAGTTACTAAAATAGCCAAACCAAGAATGTCAGCCTTACAGCTGCAGCTTCTTAGAACTGATCATAGCTAAACCCTGTGCTCTCCAAATTTTTATTCTAATACTGTGCATCCTGCCTATCACTTCTTTCTCTTTGTACAGCAACATTTGAGCACTGATTGAGACTTGGTATGCATACCAATAATTAACCCTTCTGCCCAGTGCTTTGTTAACCACAAAAGACAGATTGAATTTGTAAGAATTTTTATTTAAAACAACACATGCTAAGAGCTTTTGATCACCCTAGCTCAAGTTTCCACCCCCAAAATACTGGAAGTTCATTCATACCCTTTTATCACCCAAGAATGAGTTAAATATAATTCCACATTGACAAATAGTGATTTCCCACAACTGTATTTATATAAAATGGAAATTTTAACCTTGAGTTACTGAACAACAAGCCAGTCCCCACCATCCCCTTCACAGTTCATTTTCAGTTAGGTTTTTCTTCCCGAAAAGCCTTTGCTTCAAAGTAAGGAATATGTAGTATTGTGCTTTACTAGCTATCCCAGCTGACATGACAGAAGTCCTAGAGCTGTTAGAAAGGCTCTAGGCACTCTAAGGCACTATCCTTCCAGCATTTCTCATTTGCTTCATTTCACGGGTCTCTTTTTGTCCATTGTCACTACTGGTCTTCTACTTCACTGATCCTTCTCTGGTAGGACACCTTATGCAACGGTATCTAACACACTGCTGCTCCTTTGGAAAACAGACTGCATTAAGGTTAGCTCTGCACTTACACCACTAAAGGTAATAAAACTTATTTTAATAGTGTCTCTGAGTATGGGTCCTTTACCCTAGCCCGAGGAATGTCTACATGAAGCTGACATATTGATCACAGTATATGATACTTTAGTTCTCCTTACTACAGTTCCAAACATGAATACACATAGTCTTTTCTGCAGTGTTAAAATGTATTGACTTTTTTTTAAATCTAAATAAAATAAAATAAAATAAAATAATAGTAATAATGTAAATAACATGCAAGAAACATTTAATTCAGTTGACTACCCCTGCACATACCATGTTAGGGGACCACTTTTTTAGGCAGTCCTTGGGGAAAGGATCTGCTTCTTCATAAGCAGTGCCAGCAAAGAGCTCCCTAAGCACATGAGTGCTTAATTTAATGCTACAGTTTTGTACATTTGTTTTCAATTACACATCTTGGAACGCCTCACTTCCAAGGCAAATCTTTGTAGTTTTTTTTTTTTTTTTTTTTTTTTTTTAAAAAAAGACATTTAAAGAGGGAAATTGAAAACATCATTAGTTGCTATTCATCCTTGATCATTTCATCTCTCAGACCCTACTTAAACTTCAAAGTCTTGACCCATTCAAATGATTTAAATGAGTGCTCTGAACTTGAACAAGATACATGAAAACCAATAAAACTGCTCATAATACAATCCCTCTTCATTGTGGAATTTCCTAGTTAGGAATGACAGAAAAAACTTGTAATATCTGAGGAGAAATATTAATTTTGTGAAAGAACAAGATGGACCTTAAAAAATGAAATACTGTTATTACATTTTTATTTCAGCCTAATACCAGCTGCTTAACATGTTGATTGTACTTGACATATTGTGATTTTTCAGCATGGTTAATATATGAAATCACATTCTCTCTCCAATGGCCAAATTCATGCAAACACAATGAAAGGCAAAACTGTAACATGACTCATCATAACTGGATTATTCTTTTTAATTAAGCTAAAGAAAAGTATAAAAAAATCTGATGGTATAGTGCTGTGGCTTAATCCAGCAGGCAGCTAAAGGCAGCTAAGTACCCCACAGCCGTTTGCCTACCATCCCCACCCCCCAACCCCCTGAGTAAAGACTCATAGGTTGAGATAAAGACAGTTGAATAGGACAGAAAAGGAAGAGAAATAATAATTATGATTATAATAATAATAGAATGTACAGAGCAAGTGATGCGCAGTGAAACTGTTCACTATCTGCTGACCAATACCCAGCCCATCCCTGTGCAGCTGTACCCACTAACCCGGCCTACCACCCCATATAAATTGCTCAGCATGATGCCATGTTATGGAATATCCCTTTGGCCAATCTGGGTCACCTGTCCTGTCTGTGTCCCCTCTCAGCTCCTTGTGCGCCCCCAGCCTCCCTGCTGACAAAGCAGCATGAGAAGTTGAAAAGTGCTTCACTTAGTGGAAGCACTGCTCTCCAACAGCTAAAACATCAGTGTGTTATCAGCATTATTCCATCCTAAATCCAAAACATGGCATGACTCCAGCTACTAGGAAGAAAATTAACTCTATCCCAGCCAAAACCAGGACACATAGCCTCAATCTGCTGCATATCTTGTTTCTCTCACCTTTTAAAGTTCATGATTTTCTTTCCACTTCAATGTTCATCCTTCTTCTAGTCACTTATAACCACTGAAAAAGAAATGTGTCATGATAATATATATATATATATGTTTTTATGATTAATTGAGAGCTTCTGGGAACAGACAAAGATACCAATCTTATTTTCATTTTCTTTTCAATTTTTGTAACCCTTCACAATCAAGAAGAGCTTCCAAACTGGACTGTAGCATACTTCAACAATTAGAAATGGCTCCAGATTTAAAAAAAAAAAAACAACAAAACAAAAACAAAGCAAAACAAAACAAAACAAAACAAAACAAAAAAAAACACAAAACAAAACAAAACAAAACAAACAAACAAACAAAAACCATCAGAAGGCCCTAGTCTGGGGGGCCTAGTACTGCAACAACCCCGAGCTAGTTCCTAATGACCATCAGATCAGTACCAACCAGCTTCTAAGTGATGCTAGAAGAGAATAATAATCCTCCTTTCCTTTGTGGCTTGAGTAAAGGATGGCCAGAATAGCCACTCTTGGGGAATGAAGAGGCTGCTCAGATACTGTTCTTGCTCTTCTTCCTTCAAATAGCATTAAGGAGCCTGGAGCAATTTAAGAGAATTTGTTTGTATTGCGTATTGTCTTGCACACTTTGGGAGAATTTGGTTTGCAGAACAGGTGAACTCCAGTGGGGTAAATATGCTGCAGCCTTTGAAAAGACATTTTATACTATGCTTTTCCCACTGTAATCCTAAAGCTCTAATGTCCTTGAAATTAACATCATTTCATGTTACACTATAAAAACTCAGTAATATATAAGAACATAATGCCTGCATATATTATTTTATATCATTTTATCTCTAAAAACTTAAATGCAACCACTCCCTCCTGAAGGAAAAGTGCAAGTAGTTCTCATTAATGCTATTGACCACTACAGACCAAACTGTAGTTATTGTCTTGAACAAGGTAAGAAAGAATGACAAAAAGTAGAATGGGCCAGTTCTATCAGAGTGCAATTCCTGATTTTGTCACCCAGCTACATCCAGTGTTCTGCTTACTCTCATTTATTTCATAATCATGTCATTCAGAATCTCCTCCAAAAATCTGCAAGCTTCTAAGGTCACTCTAACATGTTTGTATCTTTCTCTAGCTCTCTTTTTTAATACAGTTGCTGTATTGGCTAGTAATATTTATTAATTCCACTACTAACTTGATACACTTATTAAATATTGTTGTTATTTATATTGTGATTCCATTTATTATATGGAAAAGTATCACTGTGTTATGTGAGGTGCTTAGTACGTGTCAATCGATAAGAATTCTTTCACTGAGTTGAGAGGAAACATGATCAGGCTGCTAACTGGAGACAGAGGGCTATAAATCAAATGTTCTCCATTCTCATATTCCTTTTCATGCTGTACTATGGGATCAATAAAAGCCCTCATCAGTGGTATATAACTGTACAAGTAGTTTCTTATGCTCTTGCCCGAAACTTGTCAGGTTTATTCCTTCAGTCCAATGCAAGCGCTGTTGCCATCTGTGCAAAGGATTTACTTAATTCCTCATTTTGTACTAATATATAGATCAAAGGTTTTTTGCTAGGCAAAATATATTTCATTATCTTCTAACCTTCCTAGTTGAGAGCACAGGAATACAGGCTTTATTTACAGTGATGATAAGAGTAGCAAGTAATAGTTATAGACACTGTCTTCTTTGTACAAATCACCATTTAAAACAGCCATTTCCACCACTGAAATTTCTCGACATATCATCTTCATTTTTATTTTGTAACACTCTGCTGACACCTTCTGGAATACAACACTATTTTGTAACTTCATAGCAGACTTGTGACGGAGTCACTAAAGAAAACCATTCTGATGTCACATATACCAAAACACAAATATCACTGCATCTTCTGTATTATTAGTTTCAGTTTTCACTGATTTTTAAGTATCAGATTCATAGGACAAATAGAAAAACATAATAGAAAGAAATTATCTAGACTGAGAGAATTTAGTTTCAGGAACATGTCTATACTGCTAATGTCTTTGATATTTGATGCTGTCCATAAAGACCTAACTATTGGAATCAAGAGTTTAAGGGAAAATCTTTGATTTATTTTTAAAAAGTGAGTGGAGGTTAAAATCAGAAACAAAGCATCATTGCAACTTCTATCTTATCTTCCCCTTAAAATTCTTCTGTATGTTTTGTTCCCCATCAGTGTACGTATGTGAATGTGGAAGTCTTGAAGCACATTACATTTCTCCAGTTGAGTGTGAATATGATCTAGTTATCCATGACCTCTGCATGAGCCTAGTAGGTTTATGGGAGACCAACCTTCTGGAGCTGAACCCAGAGGCCATGAACCCAGCTCCTCAAATGACAAAAAATACATGTGTTTAGACTACTGAATCCCCTTGTTGTTGTATTCAAAACACAACAAAACAAAACAAAATGCTTGTTTCTTTTTAAAAAATATTCTAAAGAGAGAATAGATGATTCATAAAGTTTAGCATTTAAGGGTTTGTTCCTATAAGATAGTCACAATAATAATGCAGTGCAATAATAATGATAAATCTTTTTTTTTTTTTTTATAGAAAGGGTATTTTATTTATTTTGTTTGTTTATTTCTTTGTGTTAGGTTTTGTTTCTTTGTTTGTTTTAAAGTGTGTCTCTTTATCAGCACTGTTTAAAAATTCTTACAGAACAGATTTCCAGTGGAAAACATTGATTCAAAGTACAAAGTACATAATTATTGATTATTTATAATTCATATAAAACACACATTAAATCATCAAATAATTTTTGTGTAATAAAAACACAGTCATCATAGTAATTACCCTATATAGGGTGATATCCTATAGAGGGTGATATTTATTCTATATATATACACTATGTATAGAATAAGAAATGTCAAACAGGACTTCTGAGACCTTGTCGTGGTTCCGCTCGAGTGGGCAGCCGAGCTCCACCACAGCCGCTCTCTCACTCCCCCTCCTCAAAGAGGAATGGGGAGAAAATATGTGAAAAGGGCTCAAGGATTGAGATAAGGACGAGAAAATCACGCAATAATTATTGTAACGGGCAAAACAGACTCGGCATAAGGAGATAGTAAGATTTATTGCCTACAACTAACAAGCAAGAGAAGTGAGAAAACAAAGGAAAAAAAACAAAAGCACCTTCCCCCCCATCCACCCTCTTCCACCTCCTCCCCCCGAGCGGCGCAGGGGAACGGGGAATGGGGGTTATGGTCAGTCTACAGCACTTCTTCTCTGCCGCTCCTTCTCGGTCACTCTCGTCCCCTGTGCTGTGGGGTCCCACCCACGGGATGCAGTCCTTGATGAACTGATCCGGCGTGGGCTTCCCACAGGCAGCAGCTCTTCCAGAACTGCTCCAGATATGGGTCCGTACCACGGGGTCCATCCCTCAGGAGAAAACTGCTCCAACCTGGCTCCCCTACGGGCAGCAGCTCCTGCCAGATCACCTGCTCCTGCGTGGGCTCCTCTCCACGGGCTACAGGTCCGGCCCGGAATCTGCTCCGGCAGGGGTCTTCCACAGGCGGCAGCCTCCATCGGTGCAGGGCCACCTGCTCCACCGTGGTCTCCTCCACGGGCTGCAGCGTGGAACCCTGCTCCACCGTGGTACTCCATGGGCTGCAGGGGGACATCCTGCTTCACCATGGTCCTCACCACAGGCCGCAGGGGACTTCTGCTCCGGCGCCTGGAGCACCTCTCCCCCTCCTTCTACACTGACCTTGGCGCAAGGCTGTTCCTCGCTCCTCTCACTCTCCCGGCTGCTGTGTGGCGCAGCGTTTTTTCCCTGTCTTAAATATGCTCTCACAGAGGCGAAAAACAACATCGCTTATTGGCTCGGATCTGGAAAACAATGGGGCCCTTCCCAAACATGGGGCAGCTTCTAGATCTTTCTCA
This sequence comes from Netta rufina, assembly GCF_964035555.1. NCBI lineage: Eukaryota > Metazoa > Chordata > Aves > Anseriformes > Anatidae > Netta > Netta rufina. The sequence goes on along the minus strand of NC_140123.1, from coordinate 36,811,281 downwards.
CAGAAACCACCCCTATGGCTCCCTGCTGCCAAAACCTTGCCACGTAAACCCACTACATTCCACCCCTCGCCTCTGTTAAAAGCATATTTAAGACTACTCACAACATACTCTTACTTTACAATTATCACAACAACCTTCACAAACTTCACTTACATCAAAAAGAAAAAGAATTCACCACACCAAAATAAACATAACATCATCACAGCACCGACAAGGTGGACATTTTACACACACACACCACCCCTCGTCCCTTCACCACACTAACATATCACAGTTACTGCTTTCTTAAATTCTTCACAACTTGTACATTCCTAACAATCATCCTGCACATATTTTTGCCCGTTACTTCTACTAACTATCATCCTTATCTCAAATTCCTCGAGCCCCACGTTGGGCGCCAAAAAAGACTGTCGTGGTTCCGCTCGAGTGGGCAGCCGAGCTCCACCACAGCCGCTCTCTCACTCCCCCTCCTCAAAGAGGAATGGGGAGAAAATATGTGAAAAGGGCTCAAGGATTGAGATAAGGACGAGAAAATCACGCAATAATTATTGTAACGGGCAAAACAGACTCGGCATAAGGAGATAGTAAGATTTATTGCCTACAACTAACAAGCAAGAGAAGTGAGAAAACAAAGGAAAAAAAACAAAAGCACCTTCCCCCCCATCCACCCTCTTCCACCTCCTCCCCCCGAGCGGCGCAGGGGAACGGGGAATGGGGGTTATGGTCAGTCTACAGCACTTCTTCTCTGCCGCTCCTTCTCGGTCACTCTCGTCCCCTGTGCTGTGGGGTCCCACCCACGGGATGCAGTCCTTGATGAACTGATCCGGCGTGGGCTTCCCACAGGCAGCAGCTCTTCCAGAACTGCTCCAGATATGGGTCCGTACCACGGGGTCCATCCCTCAGGAGAAAACTGCTCCAACCTGGCTCCCCTACGGGCAGCAGCTCCTGCCAGATCACCTGCTCCTGCGTGGGCTCCTCTCCACGGGCTACAGGTCCGGCCCGGAATCTGCTCCGGCAGGGGTCTTCCACAGGCGGCAGCCTCCATCGGTGCAGGGCCACCTGCTCCACCGTGGTCTCCTCCACGGGCTGCAGCGTGGAACCCTGCTCCACCGTGGTACTCCATGGGCTGCAGGGGGACATCCTGCTTCACCATGGTCCTCACCACAGGCCGCAGGGGACTTCTGCTCCGGCGCCTGGAGCACCTCTCCCCCTCCTTCTACACTGACCTTGGCGCAAGGCTGTTCCTCGCTCCTCTCACTCTCCCGGCTGCTGTGTGGCGCAGCGTTTTTTCCCTGTCTTAAATATGCTCTCACAGAGGCGAAAAACAACATCGCTTATTGGCTCGGATCTGGAAAACAATGGGGCCCTTCCCAAACATGGGGCAGCTTCTAGATCTTTCTCACAGAAACCACCCCTATGGCTCCCTGCTGCCAAAACCTTGCCACGTAAACCCACTACAGACCTAACACCTGGATTTACAAGGATGTTTGCTCAGGTTTTCTCCTCAAAGCTACCAATCAAAAGAAAGGGAAGGCAGAAGTAAACATATAACACAGATCAGCATCTGGCTGCATAGTGCTTGTTTTCAGCAGGGTTTTGGCTTCTGTGATCATGAGATGCTCTTCAAAGACTGTGGGCTACTTCAGAGAGAAGTAGCCATTTATCAAAAAGGGACAATTATATCTTTGCTATTAGGCTAAATAAAATTTTGAAGTGGCTTTCACCCAGATTTTTGGTGAGTGGTGTCCAAATCTAGGAGACAAGATGTGACCAAGGTGACAGTGTGAAAGTGCAATGGGAACAGATCACGGAATCACAGAATTGCCTAGGTTGGAAGAGACCTCAAGATCATCAAGTCCAACCTCTGACCTAACGCTAACAGTCTACACTAAACCATATCCCTAAGCTCTACATCTAAACATCTTTTAAAGACTTCCAGGGATGGTGACTCCACTACTTCCCTGGGCAGCCCGTTCCAATGTCTAACAACCCTTTCAGTAAAGAAGTTCTTCCTAACATCCAACCTAAAACTCCCCTGGCGCAACTTTAGCCCATTCCCCCTCGTCCTGTCACCAGGCACGTAGAACAGACCAACCCCCACCTCTCTACAGCCTCCTTTAAGGTACCTGTACAGAGCGATAAGGTCACCTCCTCTTCTCCAGGCTGAACAAACCCAGCTCCCTCAGCCGCTCCTCATAGGACTTGTTCTCCAGGCCCCTCAACAGCTTCGTCGCTCTCCTCTGGACTCGCTCGAGCACCTCAATGTCCTTCTTGTAGCGAGGGGCCCAAAACTGAACACAGTACTCAAGGTGCGGCCTCACCAGAGCCGAGTACAGGGGGACAGTCTCTTCCCTAGACCTGCTGGACACACTGTTTCTTATGCAAGCCAGGATGCTGTTGGCCGTATTGGCCACCTGAGCACACTGCTGGCTCATATTCAGCTGACAATCAACCATCACTCCCAGGTCCTTCTCTGCCAGGCAGCTCTCCAACCACTCATCTCCCAGCCTGTAGCTCTGCTTGGGGTTGTTGCGCCCCAGGTGGAGGACCCGGCACTTGGCCTTGTTGAACTTCATCCAGTTGACCTCAGTCCATTGGTCCAGCCTATCCAAATCCTCCTGCAGAGCCTTCCTACCCTCGAGCAGATTGACACAATCACCTAACTTGGTGTCATCTGCAAACTTACTGAGGGTGCACTCAATGTCCTCATCCAGATTATTGATAAAGATTTTAAAGAGGACTGGCCCCAGCACTGAGCCCTGGGGAACGCCACTAGTAACCAGCCTCCAACTGGATTTGACTCCATTCACCACGACTCTTTGGGCCTGGCTATCCAGCCAGTTTCTAACCCAACGAAGCGTACACCAGTCCAAGCCAAGAGCAGCCAGTTTCTTGAGGAGAATGCTGTGGGAAACGGTGTCAAAAGCCTTACTGAAGTCAAGGTAGACCACATCCACAGCCTTTCCCTCATCCACCCATCGTGTCACTTTGTCATAGAAGGAGATCAGGTTCATCAAGCAGGACCTGCTTTTCATAAACCCATGCTGACTGGGCCTGATCGCCTGCTTGCCCTGCAGGTGCTGCGTGATGACTCTCAAGATAATCGGCTCCATGAGCTTCCCTGGCACTGAGGTCAAACTGACAGGCCGGTAGTTCCCCGGGTCTGCCCTCCGGTCCTTCTTGTAGATGGGTGTCAGGTTTGCTAGCCGCCAGTCAACTGGGACCTCCCCCGATAGCCGGGACTGCTGATAAATGATGATAAGCGGCTTGGCCAGCTCTTGTGCCAGTTCTCTCAGTACCCTTGGGTGGATCCCATCCGGCCCCATCGACTTGTGCACATCCAAGTGCCGTACCAGGTCACCAACCATTTCTTCGTGGATAGTGAGGGCCACATTCTGCTCCCCATCCCCTTCCACCAGTTCAGGGTACTGGGTATCCAGAGAACAACCGGTATTGCTGCTAAAGACTGAGGCGAAGAAGGCATTAAGCACCTCCACCTTTTCCTCATCTCTTGTAACTAAGTTTCCCCTCGCATCCAGTAAAGGATGGAGATTCTCCTTAGTCCTCCTTTTTGTGTTGACGTATTTATAAAAAACATTTTTTTGTTATCTTTAATGGCAGTAGCCAGATTGATCTGCAACACTTCCCTCAAAGACAAGGGACAGATGGCAGATCATCTCAAGTGTCCATAAGCCAACACTTGTATTCTGGGAAACAACAAGAAAAAAGAGAACTCCATGTGTAGTCACAGAATTATGTTATCATTGGAAATACAGAAGCTTGGTACGATAGATCATAGTACTGGATTGCTGCAATAGTCAACTGCAGACAACTTAAGAAAGAAGTTAAGTGGAGGGGGGTTATGGTGCATGAAAATAAATAAATAAATCAGTTTGATCATCTGGAGATTAGCTGTAGACAAGTGGACTGATCTGTAAATTGGATGGCCTGATATTTAGAGTACTGAAGTTGACATGAGTAAGGGTTGAATCAGATGATTTACAGAGGTCCTCTCCAACCTGAACTCCTGAATCCATTGTGCCATGAAATTACTGGGGGAAAGCAATCCTTGTTAGGAAAATAATCATGGTGGGACGGACTGGGAACGTTCCTCAATGGGAAATGATACCATGAGTGATGCGGAATTTCTGGTGTGAGTAACTACATCAATTGGATTAATGAACATTAATCCAATAATGTTATCTTATTAACAGAGATAATGCACATTGATGTTAAGTAATCCTTTCTCCTTTAATAGTTGAAGGAGATCCAAAATTTAGTTCAGAGGAAACTGAAGACTCAATTTATCTTGGCTCACAACGTGTGAAAAGAAGCAGCAATACTGGAAGCCAAGCAATGCTATCCATCTGTATTTTTTTCTTAAATAGCATAAAGCTAATATCCATGAAGCTCACTTAGTTATTTAGCAATTTGATAAGATAGTTTCAAAGGAACTAAGAAGTTATGTACTTATGTTCTTAAACAGCCACTAGAAGCTGAGTATATGGACTCCAATATTTCTGCGTCTATTTAAGATCATTTCTACTTTTCAGAAATACTGTTATATAAACTGTGAGATACCTTAGCATGAATTTCTCTTTTGCAGTTGCAGTGATTATGTATTTTGAATGAAGTTTTATCACTTTTATGCTTCTGAGTGAAGTTTTGTTAGTTCCTAAACAATGTTCCTGACAGAATCTAGTGAAAAACTTTTACATGAAACTAACTTTAGCCTACAATTTCTAAAAGTATATAAAATCCTTGTATGGGGAACAGACTTTATGTGTATTTACAAACACTTCTAAATCACATCAGAGCCTTTCCCGTATTCACGAAGACTGCCAATCAAGAAAGCAAGCATATGAGACATCGGTATTTCTACATATAAAATAGTGGTAAAAATTGAATCCAAAGTACTAGTAATGACAGTGAGCAGGCCAATTTGTTGTTTTATTTCATGGTGAACATTGGCTACCTTGTTACTGCTGATATCCCTCAAACATCCTTATGGCTGCACTACCTCAAACATTAGACTAAAGCTGGCCAGATTAGAATGCATGTCATAGAGAGAGTAAAACAAATTGCAAACATCACTGTTTTTTTTTTTTTCTGGATGCAGGACAAGGAAACAAAGGCCTTTTCCCACGCTCATGAGAAATTTAAAGGTGCTGTACAAGTTAGAGGAAACTTAGACCTACTGCAGTAAGTAAAACAGGACTAGAACAAGGACTCTCACTTGTCCCCGCTCCTGATATTAATTCTTAAAACACTCCCAAGCATTATTTTGGCTCTCAGTCTCTCAGAAAACACCCAAGAATGGTCTGGGGGTAAGTGTGTACCTGTTGTCTGTCATAGTAGTATGAGAAAATTAGAACATTCTTCTTTCAGATGAGGAAGGAAAAAGGATTTTTAAGTCAAGTGTATTTATTACTGCAGATGTAACTAATATCAAACGACACAAGGACATCTGCAAAAATCCTGGTCTACACAATTTCACATAGTGCATGGAAAAAAATGCAGAAAAAGAAATAAGGATAAAACTTACCACAAATGTGAGTATAGTGAAATAACAACGGAAACTGGAGACAAAATGTGAGACTGCAGATGACTGTACACAAAATAATGCAAAAATAATCCTTTTTGCTTCTGTTTGTTTCATCAGATATGATAAAAACACCAAGATATTTTTCCTTTCCCTTCCCTTCCCACCCCTTCCCGCCCCTTCCCACCCCTTCCTTCCCCTTCCCGCCCCTCCCTGTCCCTCCACTCTCCTTGTTTTTTTCCCTGCCTTGCCTTTCTTTACCTTTCCCTGCCTTGCCTTAACTTGCCTCGCTTCACCTATATATATATGGTGAATATATATATATAATATATATATAATATATATATAATATATTATATATATTATATATATTATAATATAATATATTATAATATAATATATTATAATATATATAATATATTATATATAATATTATAATATATAATATATAATATATTATATATATTATATATATATATATATGGTGAATATATATATATATGGTGAATATATATATATATATCCTATATATATATATGGTGAATATATATATATATCCTATATATATATAGGATATACCCAAAGTACAGCAGACAGGCTATACCTTTAAACTACCTTGCTGACTTAGCTATAGTTCACATCCCACATTATTTGCCATGTGAAAAGCTTTTTATTCACAGGTCTGGAAATCCTAGTTCTCCATGAGTGATATTTGACTGTACCTCTCTGTTAGATGCAGAACTATATATTTCTTGTCATGGCAGGAATTTCATTAATAAAGTATTATGAAAACACTGTGCAAGCTAACTAAATAATTAACCCGCCATACGCAGTTATGTATAGTATCTATAGCTGCAGAGAAAGAGAAAGATTTTAAATTTTCTTCCTTAGCTACATAAAAGCTTTTTTTTTCCTCGAATAGCTCAAACTTCATTATTATTTTCACTTTTCAACCAAAAGACCTTTTGTCAATAGAAAAAATAGTCAATAGATCATCCAATATCCAGTGCTATCTAGCATAAAACTTAACTGATTTTCTAGGTCTTAAGATAAAAAAAAATAAAAAAAAATAAAGTAAAAAAAAAGTTAACAAATATCTTTTTGTTATTTAAGCTTTCACCTTCTTGGGGGCATCTGAGTTCCTCTCACACTTAATCATTTGCATTCACACTGTGAATGTTGGCCTTTTTCATGGTAATGAATCTTTCTTCTCTGAATCTGTTGGCAGAGTTCACTGTTCATAAGACGACCTAAACACATCTCCAAGATAAATGTAAGAAGCCAAGTTTTTCTTAATGAGCAGTATCAAGAATATGCAATGAAACAGTTGTACCGCTTGATGGAGACATAATCAAGTTGCCAGCTACACTGCTTATTCTGAAAATTAATGAGCACAGCTATAGCTGTCATTAGAAGACTGAATATACTCAATTTTCTGGGAATTCAATAACTCATGAACCTGGCCTACTTTACAGTGGGTTACATCAACCTGCCAACCTCGGAATAAATCTTTATGGTATTATCATGATAAACTGTGATTTAATTTGCTGTATGAGAATGCTCTGAGAGCAACCCCTCAATGTTGATTTCTCCCCCAACACACACTCAACAGCCACATTTTGCCTATAATTACTAGTGTTTTGTTTTCAGATATTTAAGAGAACTGGAGAGATTTGAGCTGTTTACCTTTTTTACTGAAGGTTTGCTACTTGTTGTTGTTGTTCTTTCCAGAGAGGAAAGCAAACAAAATTCTTAATCTAAAATCAAAGCAACTGTTTGAAGAACTCTGCAACAATCTAGGGAATTGCCATTATCTCTGAATGTTCTTGTCAAAATTCTTATCTTATTTTCACAAGACACTTCCTTCCCTTAGGACTTGTAAATATTATACATTTAAAGTTGGAATGTAAGCATATTTGCACAGGGCTCTACTCATTTCTGAAAGAGGCACACTTCAAACATGAGAACAAATTTGTGGACATTTGATTAACACTGCCTACATGTCGATAAATTACTGGTAGACATTTTCAAGCTACATGGAAGGTGACTTAATGAATATGAAGAGAATAAGTAATTCAAAAATAATAGGATATTTTTCCATCAGCTACAGGATCTTCACATACTAAATTAACAGGGAAGACATTGAAGGACTCGTTTCAAGTTATTGTATGTTTATAAAACCAATTTTCCACCTTCTCTGTTATATAGGAATTGCTGATTGGAAGCACTTTCTATTTTCAGTTGAAAGGCAGTGTAAAACTGCATGCAAGGCTAATGTTAACTGACACTTTAGACCATGCATGGGGTTTCAGATTAGAACCACAGTGTATTTATATTTGTTTTCTCATTCAGGGGTAATAAATGGTATAGCGGTATGTTTTTCACTTCCAAAAAGTAAGTGGTTTGGGAAGACAGTGATGGAAGAATAAATAAATAAATAAATAAATAAATAAATAAATAAATAATAATAAAAAAAAAGAGCAGAATAATTGTCTTCCACATACATATAATCATTTCTCTGCTCAAAGGAAAAACACAAGCATGAACAAAGAGACTTTATATTTAAAATGCCACATAGATTAAATGAAAATCACTGATTTCAAGACTGGACAGCATTCTCATGTGATATAAAAGCATAAATTGAGTTGAACTGCTCAGTGATCGACACCAACATAATCTGTCAACCCTGGAGGTGACAGATTCATGGACAAATTGTACCTTGCACTTTATGTAAAGTTTTGTCATGATTTTAACAATTTCTTTTTCTATTTATTCATTATTTTGTATCATCTTCTGAAGAATGTTTTTAATGGTTTTAAATGCCCTTTTACATTAATAGGAATTGTGTAAGTTGAGTACATCTGATAATCAAGATTTCCTATTACAGCTTTGAGACTGTCAGCTCTCAAAACCCTGATCAAGGGCTTCATTGCATGCTGCAGTATTTTGGCTGCAGTATTTTGATCTCTCATGCTCAAGGTGCATGCTCTTAAATATCTCTCAATATAATATACTGTAGTAGTGTCTCTTCCTTGTAATACGTTTCTGGGACAGCAGTATGTCTTATTAAACATACAGTATCCTTACATGAAAGGTAAACCACTTGGACCTCTTTGAACTCCCCATGTATTTGCTGAAACACTGATGTGCTCATTCTTACTATCAAGCATCTAAATCATTGGGCACTATGACTTATTCTACAGACCCAGAAACAATACACAGATAAGAGAGTTTACAGGGTTTACAAGAAAGTCTGTCATTCTGTTATGTAGCCTAATAAATACACTAATTCCACCACAATACATGTAGTCAGACACTTTATGTCTTTCCTTCATCAGTGCTCTCTCCAGTCTTGAGTATTTCCTCTTCCTTCCTCCATCAGTCTTCTCCTCTGGAACACAAAACTTTTTCTCTTTCACATGTTTGATAAGAGTTTTCATCCTAGTCAGTCTTCAGATTCCATTGTTAGCTAATAGCCCTGATCAACTTCAGCAGATTACCAAAATCACAGAACTGTAGTTCAATGTCTAGATGGGCTCTTTTGCTTGATTTGAACACATTTTTTTTTGCTCAAGGCAGATCATCAAATTCAACCAGGCTGCTTTATGGGTCGTATCTGTTGTCCAGAACTACATCTGAAGCACCTGAAGATGAAAGTTGAAAAAGTAATAAAGTCTCAGGTACTTAAGGAAATGTATAATCTCACACATATTTATAAAATCCTCAGTATCAAACAGAAAAGCTAGAATAGTTCATACATAAATTCTGTATGTCAACATAGAATATAACTGAAACAAGTTAGGGAAAAACTTTCTTTAAAGCAAAAGATGGGTAACAGACAAAGGGAGATAAATGCCTTGACTGTGAGATTATTCTCTCTCATTAAAATGAATGAGAACTGGCAGCACATGATCCATCACAGGAGCAGATATGATGACAAGATAGCCCAAGAGGCATCAGTGTAGCATAGAAATGGGTGTACTTTCATTTGCCCCATCCAAATTGGAGATAGGCTTCTGGTACAGGATTAGCTTGGATATACATGATGAAAAGTAATGCAATGTTATTTGTATCAGTCGACTCTCACCATTACAGATGATGACAAGTGAGAAAATGAAGTTCTTGTTTCTTCATAACAGGAATGATCTGGATAATGCCCTTTCCAGAACTATCAGGACAGGATGTTAATTGCACAAAACATCCATATATCACAAAAGAGCTGTTTTCAATCTCAGCAGCACACTCTTCATTAATCAGTAGGGAGCAGGGGAGAAACCCATTTCCCTGCAAGCACATGATTCAGTAACAGGATTTTTAGTAGTCTCATGGCATGGCTCTGATAACGCTAAGCAGAATACCGTCAGGCATGGCTAGCAGAGAATGCAGGATCTTACTAGAGTTCCTGACCCATACTAAGCCTGTATTTCTGTTAGAAAGATATGAATCGTTGGAGTGAAAAACACGATATCTTACCTAAACTATAACATTTCCATTATGTATTATTATCTTTTCTTTTGTAATGCCAAAACCAAGCTGTTTCTTCATTTCTGTAGTATTATACTGCCCATAATTATCTTGGCAGGTGAACACAAGTTAATTTTGGCCACCACTGCTTTTTTTGTGCTCCAAGCTGACTTGACATCATACTTGTTCATTGTAGGGTTATTTCTGCTTTACCCACAGATATGCAGCTTCCATTCATCTTTGGAGACAGACTGAGAGAGTCTACAAGAGACCAAGGAGACAGTTCCTGAGTGTTTTATAGTCCTAATTTCCTAGTAATTGAGCCATATTAACTAAATTTATTTTGGATGCAGAGTGTGCAGACTCTACTCTTTGTTCTAACAAAAAGCAGCAGCATGGGAACAGGGAAAGCTGTGTTGTGGGGCATATTTCTGTGCTCCTGCAACAGCATCATAGGCCTGCAAAGTCCTTCGTCTGTTTCTGTGTCTGCATTGTTTCTTAGCTTGTTTTGGTCTCTCAAGAAGATCACGCAGTAATTATTGTAATGGGCAAAACAGACTCGGCATAGGGAGATAGTAAGATTTATTGCTCATTACTAACAAGCTAGAGAAGTGAGAAACAAAGGAAAGAAACCAAAAGCACCTTCCCCCCCATCCATCCTCTTCCACCTCCTCCCCCCGAGCGGTGCAGGGAAACGGGGGAATGGGGGTTATGGTCAGTCTACAGCGCTTCTTCTCTGCCGCTCCTTCTTGGTCACTCTCGTCCCCTGTGCTGTGGGGTCCCACCCACGGGATGCAGTCCTTGATGAACTGATCCAGCGTGGGCTTCCTACAGGCAGCAGCTCTTCCAGAACTGCTCCAGATATGGGTCCGTACCACGGGGTCCATCCCTCAGGAGAAAACTGCTCCTACCTGGGTACCCCACGGGCAGCAGCTCCTGCCAGGTCACCTGCTCCTGCGTGGTCTCCTCTCCACAGGCTACAGGTCCAGCCCAGAATCTGCTCCAGCAGAGGTCTTCCACAGGTCTTCCTCCGTCGGTGCAGGGCCACCTGCTCCACCGTGGTCTCCTCCACGGGCTGCAGCGTGGAACCCTGCTCCACCATGGTACTCCATGGGCTGCAGGGGGACATCCTGCTTACCACAGGCCTCAGGGGACTTCTGCTCCGGCACCTGGAGCACCTCTCCCCCTCCTTCTTCACTGGCCTTGGCACCTGCAAGGCTGTTCCTCACTCCTCTCACTCCCAGCTGCTGTGTGGCGCAGCGTTTTTTTCCCTGTCTTAAATATGCTCTCACAGAGGCGCAAAACAACATCGCTTATTGGCTTGGCTCTGGTCAGCAGTAGGGCCCTTACCAAACATGGGACAGCTTCTAGATCCTTCTCACAAAATCCACCCTTATGGCCCCCTGCTACCAAAACCTTGTCTCGTAAACTCACTAAAGTTGTTTGTTTCTGTTTTGTTGTTTTTTTTTTTTTTTCTGTGTTTTTTTTTTCTGTTTTTTTTTTTGTTTGTTTGTTTTTTTGCCAAAATGCTCTAAAAATAAAATTAAAGAAGGAATGATAAAAATATTTCCAAAGTGACACAAATTGGCTTAACACCTTTTTTTTTTTCCTTCTCATTTTCTCAGTATCTCACAACAGAGCAATTCATATAAGATAAATTCAAATGTTCTTGATACTGATACTATGTTCATTCTTAAAATAAGGCCACACCTTTCTGAAAATAAGTCTATATTAATTGGTTAGTAAAATGTCTTCTGTATTTTTTGAAAATGTTACCATGTTTTGACTAGATCTAGTTCCCCATTTGGCCACAGGTTGACTGGGTCTGTCTCAACCTCCCCCTCCCTGCTATTTACCTTGTCAAGCAACACCCTTTCTACCACCTCCCAGAAACAGTAGGGCTAGATTTAATTAAGGCTAAGAAGCAAATGGTGCATTCTCACTTCCCACGTAAATTGAGTAATTGGCTGCCACTGCTTATTTTGCAGAGTTCTGAGTGAAACCTCAGGCTCAAAAAAGTTAAATGAGCTTGAACAAATAACAAGCTTTACTTGTCATTGGCTGGCAAGTAACCTACATGATATTAACCTGCTAAAATTATTCACTCAGAATAGAATCTGAGATGAGGCATATTTATAATAAGAATTGTAGATCTACAGCACTGCTTAAAAAAAATCTTCATAAGAAACTGAAATGTTTACTGTAATAGGGAATGTTGTCTCTTCACTCAAAATTCCTTAAATAATAGAAGGTGGCATAAACTTTTTATATTTTCCCAGTAAGTAAATCTGTGATGGAATCCCACTGAAGCCATTTTCACGAGGAAATGTGAGAACTAACATTTCATATTTTATCTATAAAAACCAAACCAAAACATAAAAAAACAAACCAGAAACTAAACTAGGATTTCCACTGTTATTTACGGTATTAATAGACAAATAATTAATATACGTTTTTCTTAAATCTTATGTAGACAGAGCTTAGAATGATAATCCTGAATATTTCCACATATATATTTAAGCATTTAGCTCCTTACATGAAATTTACAGTGCTCTGAGATGCTGAGATGCCTATGTGCCTATGATACATGTGAAATAGAAGTGAAGGAAAGTGAAGGAAAAATCCTTCACTTTCTATTACTCCAGTGAGTAATTAATCTATTATTCCAGTGAGCAGTAAAACATCTAAACCAGACCACCAAAAAAAAAAAAAGAAAAAAAGTATGAATGCATTGTTTGTTGTTTTTTTCCCAGCCTCCCCAATTTTTAGCTGCAGTCAAGTAGCTGGTTTTATACAGTTCAAAGTGTGATCATACTGAGGGTCTGTAAAAATGGCTTTAGCTCCAATAATTCACAGAGAAAAGGAGCTGTTCCTAAAAAGGGTTGGGGTAGCTCCTTGTTTCTCTCTAAGACACTATTATCCTGGATGGTTGAAGCACTGCTGTTAGCATCCTTCCTGGGCTAGCAGAGGTCATTCTTTTCAGAATTAACACCAGGGAGCAGTTCAAGAAATGGTTCTGAGACTACAGTTTAGATGCACACACAGCAAATTTTATTCTTTTCCCAATGCCTGTCACAGTAATTGTGATTTTTACTTCCTTTTGGAGGTAAGAAGGAAAAGAAGTTGAAAATACACAACCAAAGAAATGTCAATCTTGGTTTGACTGAAATGTGATAATGGAGGCACTTATATAGATAAAGTGCTACTATCTTATTAAGGACAGGAAATTATGCACAATAGAGACTTCCTCCTCCTATTTTCTGACTTCATCATGATATGGATCCACCAAGTAATATTTTCCAGAGAGAAAGGAATAATTTTATGCAGTGGCATGAACATATATGAACATACTTTTTTGTTGTTTTTTAACACCCCACCCTCCCCCCCAAATACTTAAAAACTCTGTAAAATTATTATCTGATACTACTTTGCATCACTGATCAAATACCAGTTTTCTTACCTATTACATATTTGAGGTCTAATCTTCAGCTACAATCCTTCTAATAAAGTATGTGTTTCTACATATAGTTGTCCCAGAATCTACCATGCTATGATTCTTTCATCTTGAATTTGCTGTTTTTCTTCCATCAGAAACAGTAAACTTTACAGTACATGAAGCATTTATATGGGAAGCAAAGAACTCAAACAATTTTAACATTATTTTAAGATTAAATTGGTCATGTAACAACACCTTAAAGGTCAGTAAACTAATGAGACTATTGACCCCCTGAAATGATTAAGAAAGGTAAAGTGAAATGAGTTTCCCAGGTGTTCAAGAATAATGATCTATAAAATATGGGAATTTAAAAAAATAGAGTATTTTTGAGTTACTGTTTTTTTATTATCTTTGGAGCGACCATTATTATTCCAAAATATGTCTACAACTGTATTTTGGTACAATTATCTTATATATTTTTTTATTTATTTAAGAGTGAATATTGAGAAAAATTGAGATCCTTACATAATCAAAAATTAAAGGTAAGAGGCTTTTGCAAGGAATTCTTGCAGTACTTTCTAGCAATTGACAGCCCTGTCATGTCATTCATTTAGTTAGTTCAGTATTTTGCAATATTATGTGTTCTTTGGATTTACAATTTTAGTTCTAATAAGGCAATCAATCCTTTCAGTTGCAACAGATGAACATAGTATTAGCCATATTGGGCCAGAAAACGAAGCTGATCTAGCCTGGTGTCAATATTGGGCCAGAAAACAAAGCCAATCTAGCCTGGTGTCATGGCTCTACGGTGCCAGATAGATGATGTCTAAAGACATGTATAAACTCAGGCATGACAATTATATAAGTAATTGTGCCAAATTAATAATGGAAATGAATAATTTTCTAGCCTCTGGAGGTAAGAGCCACTGGTGAATCTCTGCTCTGATAACTTGTTCAAACCCTAACAGAACTTGTCTAATTTTTTAGCAATCACAACTTCTCTCATGGCTTCAGTATATATTATGCAAAGACACAAATGTTTTTATTGACTTTCAACCTGACACTAATTTTATTTAATGCTTCACATATTAGGAAACTCCTTTCTCCATTTTTACTTTTCCCATTATATTCATAGCTTTATACTTCTCTGCTGCACTCTACACATTCAGTTTGCTTTTGCCAAACTGAAGAGTTCTTAGTGTGTCATACTGTAAAGACATGTCCTAGATTTGATCATCCTAGTTTTTCTACCCTATACCTTTTCCAGTTCCAATAAATATTTCTTAGGATAGGCATACTTCCTATTAATCTATCTTTTTTTTTTTTTTTTTTTTTTAAACTATCATCAACTTTTTATTAAATTATATATTATAACACCAAGACCTCATCCCTGTGTTCTAATGGTTAGCTCAGGGCACGGAGCACATCATTACATGTATTAACGTTGGACTATTCGTTTTCAAGTGAATGACATTACTTTTATCAAAGTTGTTAGCAGAACTGCCACCCTGGACTTCCGGAGGGCAGACTTTGGCCTGTTAAGACGGGTTGGCAAAGTCCTTTGGGAGGCAGTCCTGAAGGGCAAAGGAGTACAGAAAGGTTGGACACTATTCAAGAAAGAAATACTAAAGGACTTACATGATTCAGACATACTTAAATGCTGTTTTGGATTAGGGTCTAAAATTTGAACATGTCCATATCTTTGATATCGTTATGATAACATTATTTTTAGGTAATTTTTCCAAATTCACTCACATGCACAAACCTGAGCCATTATGCTGTGGTGGTTTTACTTGGGTGGGCAGCTGTGGCAGCCACCACAACCACTCTCTCACTCCCCCTCTCCTCAAAAATGAAGGGGGAAAAACTACAACACAGAGAGCTCGAAGTTTGAGATGAGAATGGTTTAATGAAAGGGAAAGGAAATGGGGAGAAAAAGAAACAAAAGAAACAATACATCCATGTGAAAGCACGGAAGGAAAGGAACGGGAAAAAAAAAATTATTCACTACTTCCCATCAACGAGCAATGTTTGGCCAGGTCCTACAAAGCAGGGCCTCAAAATGTGTAGCGGTTCAGGAGGACAGTCCCATCCCCTACAAGAACCCCCTTTTTATTGCTGAGTGTGACATCAGGTGTTACGGAACATCCCTTTGGTTGGTTTAGGTCAGCTGGCCTGGCGATGTCCCCTCCCCATCACTTGCTCACCCCCCCACCTGCTGGCTCTTGGGGGCTTGGAAGGAGTCCTGATGCTGTGCCACCAATATGCAGCAATAGGCACAACACTTGAGTGATATCAGTGCTGTTCCAGCTACAAGTGCAGAGCACAGCACTGTGTGGGCTGCTGCAGGGAAAGGTGACTCCATCCCAGACAGACCCAACACATGTGTTTTCAGCTGTTACTCACTCTATTTATGCCTAAACCTGTCCATTTTCTCATAAAAGCCTATTAACAAAGTAGTCCAAAAACAGCAATATTGAACCTGTTTCTATTATACTGAGTATTACTCTGATATTTTATTAAAGCAGAGAAAGTTATTTCATATGGACATAATAGAGGAGCAAAATCCTAATTTGGAGTTCATTAGTATAGAATGATGTTGTGCAGCTTTCTGAACTGGGAAAATTTTGTAGGTGTTTCTTGCTTGGAACACTTACGCAAATCCATATAGTTTTGTTTCAACTGCTGGTCCTCCTGAGTAGGTACCATAGTTGCAAGATAGTCAAATAGGTTGTCACAATACCAGCTGGCTTAAAAAAAAAAAATAAATAAAATAAATAAATAAATAAATAAATAATAAGATATTTGTTAAACTGCTTCTGAAAACACTTTTTTTTTTTTTTTTTAAGAAATTTGTTTCCAACAAACAACTTTCAAGTTGGAAACTTGAGTATGCAGAGGAATATTTATTGTGAGTGATATATAAAGTATATAAAGTAAATCAGTTCAGATGATGTCTGTCTAATTTGAGTGGGATCATTTGCAGCACTCAAAGGCAAAATTGCAAGTGCTCAATATAATTCACTGAAATAGTTTTATAAAGAGTAAGTCTCTTCAATTAGGAAAACAAATTAGTCTCAATTGTAATCAGCTAAGGATCAAGCAGAGTAATGATCAAAGAGCATCAATTACCTTACATAAATTTGTATAGTAAAATTCAAGAAAATCATTAGCGTTTCTTTCTGTGCCTCTTTTAATAACATCTAGCAAAATTAGAAAGTGTCAATTAATTAACAATGTAATGTTCACATTCTTTCACTGGTGAAATAAAAGCAGCTCTCCAAGAAGTGATTGCCCTGTGTACAACTGCTGTAACTGCAAATATCTCACTCTAGATTGTCACTGATTTTTTGGATCCCATTTAAATCATTAATGGTATACATGGTTGCAATAGATCCCTGAGTTTCCCAGGGCCTTGAAGCAGAACAAATACTATCTTCTTTTTGCTGAAATTCTCCAAAGGACACTGACGACTTATAGTCTCTAAAGTTAACTCCTATTAGTACACACACACACACACACAAGCACACACAAAAGAAGCACTGTAACTCTTAATAAAAGAATCCAGAATTCCCAAATGAAATAGCTGAAAAGTAAAACTTGAATGTAAGTGTCACATTTGATCACCATTTTCTCCTCTCCTCTCAAATTCTCCTTTCCAGACCAGGCAACTTCAGAGGTTTCTGTGGTTGGAACAACTGCAGCACAGACATCCTAGCCCTGCTCCTGTGTCAGACTTGGCTTCTAATCAGCTCAGTCCTGAAAGCAGGTCTCTGCCCTCTCAGGCGTTTTCCAGGTTGTTGAACTGCAAAGTATTGATTAACTCCTGTGCCCAGGTATTTCTCCTAACACTATCCTACTCCTGAGAAGACCTGATTTACAGTTCTTAGGAACTGCAGGAAGAACAGCCAGTCACAAGTGGCAAAAGGGTACCCCTTACTACAGCCATTCCCTTAACCCATCATTGGTATCCCAGAGTATAACTGCATTTCAAGTTTCTTCGGTTTGTTCTTTGCCCTTCATGTTCCAATCTGTCCTTTAAAAATATTTTCAAGGTCAAAATATTTCAAGGTCCCTCACCAAAGGCTCTTAAAACCACAGGATACAAGGAAGGGTCAAACTAAGGAAAAACTGGGTGCAAGATAAGAAATAGGCAGGGCTATCCTAGCAAAAGAGGATTGTGGCCTAGAACTCTGTTGTGGTCTGTCCTCTTTAAGCTATTGGTAAGTGATACTGTAAGGAAATTGAGTAAGACATCAAAGTTTCCTGGCTCGATCTTATTCAAGACACTAAAGACAACCACTATCTGAAGAATTTAAATAAGAACTTTTAATGTCCGTAAAAGGAAATAACATAATAAATTTGTAGAATCATAGAGTCATAGAATCATGAAGGTTTGAAAAAAACTTAAAGATCACCTGGTCCAACCTTTAGAATATGCTAAAACTATGGCCTTGGAAATCATTGCACTAAGTGGTCTGTATAAATCCTTCTAGGCAAGAGGTAAAGACTCATGGTGTTCTCAGTATCCTCATGAAAAATAGTGGCACTTAACATCTGCAAAAGTGTCTTTGGTAATGTACCTTGCAGTGATAATCAGCTATTAATAAAATAAAGCTCAAAACGCCTTCTCAGCTACATGTATATTGTAACTTTCTTTCTTATGAAATCAATTCTGAATATATATATATACATATATATATATATGAAGCTCTATATGATTAGAAAAGAAATAAAGCAAATTAACTAGTAAGACACATTTTACAGGCCCTGAAATAGCAATAGCAAACACACGAGCCCCTAAATGTTGCCTAAAATCCATACATGGATTATTTTTTTTCTCAGAGAGATGTATCTCTAAATACCATGGCTATCGGCATTCAATCTGTGGCTTATGTATCACGAAAAAACTGCTCTCTTACAGAAGCCAGAGAGAGCAGTAATATCAGTAATGAGCTCCTGTGTTCTGGACCACGCAATGGTTTTCACAGTTCTTTTCACAGTTCTTTTCACAGTTCTGCTTCAGAGAATACAATAACTGTTATAATCCCAGAAACAAGGGAGGAAGAGTTCTGTGGAAATAAATGTATGTAATTTGGAGAACAATATAGCAAAATGAGCCCAGAATTTTCCTCCTTTACTTTCTTTCTCTTTCCCCAGAGTTCTCTCCTAATTTTTATGTCTGGATAAGCTTCATTTTGTAACTGTTACACAGGACCCTGGGCTATGTTGTTTTCAATCTCTCAATAGGTGGCATCTTTGAGAGAAGTACCTGTCTCAACTGACATACAAATGATCTCACATAATAATTCCAGTGTAGTATTGTCATTTAGAAAAATTAATCTTGATTCTGTTTTGAACTTAACTACGAAATGAGAGAAAAGCCAATGTCTTGAATAACCCTTTCTTAACTATTTAAAAAATAAAATAAAAAAGAGAGAGAGAGAGGAAAAAAAAGTGTGATCTTTCTGATAAAAATTGCTGACAGATTCTGATCAAAGTTCGGATTGGCAAATCCTTCTCTATAGTAATTACAACCTTCTCTACATTTAAATTTCAAAACAAACAAACACACAAGCAGACAGACAAAACACCTAGACAAGACATACAGATGTATATACAAATCATAAAAACAAACCTGATATTTTAAATTTTGTTAGTAAAAAGAGTTAATATTGACATACCACCTCTCATTCAAGAAAAAAAAAATATCCACAGAAAAAAGTATAAGAGACAAAAAAGAAAAACAAGACAGGGAGAAAAAAAAAAGTCTTAAAAATAACAGAAGAAAAAAGAAATATTTAAATGGAAATAGAAATTTGATTATTTTACTTATTGTGGAGATATTCTATTACATTCTACAATATAAATTAGTCCTTTCCTTTTTGCTAATTATTCTCTGGAAATTATTATTCACGCTGGGCAAGTTAAAGAACTCAAAGGCTCCTGATTCCTGAGGTGGCTGCCAGCTATGCGGAAGCATCTACTTAATCTAGTGAGGCTCCAGAAATCAGCTACTTGACAATTTCATGAGAAAGCTTGCCAATATCCCAAACTCTCAGTTAATATTTATGTTGTTCATTGAAGACATGTGAATGATCTGATGTGCACCACAAGATCAGAGAATCACAGAATTGTAGGGGTTGGAAGGGACCTCAAGAGATCATTGGGTCCAAACCCCCGCCAAAGCAGGTTCCTAGAGCAGGCTGCCCAGGTAGGCATCCAGATGGGCCTTGAATATCTCCAGAGAGGGAGACTCCACAACCTCCCTAGGCAGCCTGTTCCAGTGCTCCGTCACCCTAACCATGAAGAAGTTCCTTCACATGTTGGTGCAGAATTTCCTGTGCTCCATTTTGTAGCCATTGCCCCTTGTCCTGTCCCCACAAACCACTGAAAAGAGGTTGGCCAAATTCCTCTGTCTTCCACACTTGAGGTATTTATAAGCATTGATAAGATCCCCCCTCAGTCTTCTTTTCTCCAGGCTGAACAGACCCAGATCTCTCCGCCTTTCTTCATAGGGAAGGTGCCATTTAATCCCATTGACCCTCCTGGCCACCAGGGCACGCTGTTGGCTCATGGTTAACCTGTCGTCCACCAGGACCCCCAGGTCCTTCTCCTCAGAGCTTCTCTCCAGCAGGTCGCCCCCCAGCCTGTACTGATACACGCAGTTGTTCCTTCCCAAGTGCAGGACTCTACACTTTCTCTTATTAAACCTCATTTGGTTTCTTCCTGCCCATCTCTCCAGCTGGTCCAGGTCTTGCTGAATAGCAGCACAGCCTTGTGGCGTGTCAGCCACTCCTCCCAGCTTTGTGTCATTGGTGTACTTGCTGAGGGCGGACATTATTCCTTCATCAAGGTCGTTGATGAAGATGTTGAACAAGACCACACCCAGCACAGACCCCTGGGGAATACTGCTAGTCACAGGTCTCCAGCCAGACTCTGCACCACTGGTCACCACCCTCTGAGCTCGGCCAGTCAGCCAGTTCTTAATCCATCTTACTGTCCACTCCTCTATCTCACACTTTCTCAGCTTTGCTAGCAGGATGTCATGGGAGACAGTATCGAAAGCCTTGCTAAAGTCAAGGTAGATGACATCCACTGCTCTCCCCCCGTCTACCCATCTGGTGATGCCATCACAGAAGGCAACGAGGTAGGTGGAGCCCAACTTCTCCTTGATGAATCCATGCTGACTACTCCTCATAACCTTCTTCTCTTCCAATTGCTTGGAGATGGCATCCAGAACAAGCTGCTTCAATACCTTTCCAGGGACAGAGTTGGGACTGACTGGCCTGTAGTATCCCGGATCCTCCTTCTTGCCCTTCTTGAAGACTGGAATGACACTGGCTGTCCTCCAGTCCTCAGGCACCTCTCCTGAGACCTTTCAAAGATGATAAAGAGTGGTTTGGTGATCACCTCTGCCAACTTCCTTAGCACACGTGGATGCATCCCATCGGGGCCCATGGATTTGTTTGCAATGATCCCATAGAACCATTCTCTTGTCAACCAGGGGGGAGTCCTCCATTTCCCAGACCCTTCTTCTCCCTCCAGGGTCGAGGAGTCCTGTGGGGGAGTCCCTGAAACAAAGACCAAAGCAAAGGAAGCATTCAGTATCTCCACCTTTATGAATAGACATAAAGCAGCAAAGATTAATACTCACTCCCAACTGTGAAAGAGATAAACGCTGAGTCATTTTAAGTAGATGACCCTACAAAATTTTGATCACATCAAGAAAGAAAATTCCCATTCATTGCACACATCACTTCCTTCTTCAACAGTTAAACTTGAATCAGTTTTACCACACATGAATGTTTGCATAATCATAGAATCATAGAATATCCCAAGTTGGAATGGACCCACAAGGATAATGGAGTCCAACTCCTAGCACCACACAGGTCTACCCAAAAATTCAGACCATATGACTAAGAGCACAGTCCAAACGCTTCTTAAACTCTGACAGGCTTGGTGCCGTGACTACATCCCTGGAGAGCTTGTGCCAGTACACAAAACCCTCTTGGTGAAGAACCTTAAGTCTGAAGAGGAGCAGAAAGGCATAAAAAGAGAGGAGGCAGGACCTCAG
Organism: Netta rufina; assembly: GCF_964035555.1. Lineage (NCBI taxonomy): Eukaryota > Metazoa > Chordata > Aves > Anseriformes > Anatidae > Netta > Netta rufina. Next base: position 36,789,762 of record NC_140123.1, on the reverse strand, counting down.
ATTACGCATGTAGCTTCATTTAAAAGGCATCTACCCAACTTTAGGCCAGATGCATCTCATTCATAGGATTATGGAGGCCTTTATTGGAGAAACAATCCAAAACAGGTACAGTAGAACTTTAAAGAATGAGGTTAATTTCCATAACTATGACTTCAGGTTGGAACAAGCTGAATCTGAAATGGTGCTCACAGAATCTGGTTATTCTTCCAGAGTTAATCAGAATCTACAGTGCATGAACATTAGTCACTGCCATTTGCTGCATGTTACTTTTCCTCAGTTAGTGTGAAATTCCAGTACAACTGCCGGAGTCCTTTATATAACTTTTAGTTTTATTCCAATAAGCAATGTCTTTACAAGTATATAGAGAACATATTTCTTTGTAGTCCATCATGGATCTCTCCATTTGAAATGTTATTGTAATTTCAATATTATATTTATTAAAGAAGTGGAAAATACTTGAGTTTCTGAGCTTCATCACTGCTTAATGGAAGATGAGGTCAAACCCAGCATCACTGATGCCAAGGGTAAAACTTCCAAGTTTAAGTATTAAATTTAATTCTACATATTTCCATCTCTTTTTTTATGCATTAGATTCTTTAGGAAAACACAATGAACACAAGGTGGAGCCAAAGACTCTTGAAATAAGCTATTTGCTTATTTATTTATATATTTTTTAACTGAGAGCTCTTGAGAGAGGCAAATGAGAATAAACTAAAATCCAGCATTTGAAGCAAGTGCTTCAGGTAACTAGAAGTGGAATCTAACTGTTACTGTCTATAATTAAATCACAATAAATCTAATGTTCATACATTTTAACCATGAAAAAATAATTATATTTTTAGTCCATATTTTTTTTGAAGGGCACATCCAAATTTAATAAGATTCTGTATCTTTAAAACTCTTAGACAAATCCAAATGTAAATTATCAGTGATTTTTTTTTTTCTAAAAAAATAGCAACACACAATAACAACAAAAAAATACATAAAATTTTGTTGTCCAAAATGATTTTTATATTTTATGAGATAACGTCTCCTTTATTTTTATTTCACTACATTTTTTGCCTAATTTAATATCTCCCTGTTTGCATTTTTGGTTTAAGTCAACTTTAATTGTGATATGTGGAAGAAAAGTGAGATATAGAGATATATATTGCATATAAAATTTGTCTTTGTTGACACTATGACATTTTTGAACTCCAAGAGTAAAGTGAGAATGAAATTAAAGCTCCTGTCATTTTAATGTGGAATGATTAATCTTTAAAATTCTGAATTGGGTTGTTAAGGATTGTTATTACTGCATGGGAAAAACATATTTTTACATCAATCCTTCTATGGTTTCAATAGCATGGGTTGCATCAGACTGTATTTCATGTACCCTGCTACTTGAGAATATATGTATTTTCTCTTCTTTTCCTGACCGTACACTTGACAGATCAGATGACTGATAACATTTCACAGCTGTCATCACCATCTAGTTTCACTTGCATATACACAACTTCATAAAGCAAGTGAAATACTTTGGAAATTAGGGTCATACTCCTACTCGTGTTAATACTTCCAGAAAAAAAAAAAAAAAAGAAAAAAAAAGAAAATAAAAAAGGAACAGGCCTTCAAAATTAGCTGTGCTGGAACTGAAACTGATGAATTATGTATGTGATTTGTCTTTGTTTTCCTTTTAATTTTGCAAAAAAAACATTCACATGTTTCAGAGGGACCTTGACAGTCAAGAGGTGGGCCCATACAAAAGTCATGAAGTTCAACAACGCCAAGTGCAAGGTGTTGCACCTGGGCCAGGGCAATTCCAAATACAAAACAGGCTTCTGTCTATGCACAAATACTGGCTGGACAATGAGTGGATAGATAGCAGCTCTGCAGAGAAGGATTTGGGACCAAAAAAAAATGAACATGAGCCAACAATATATACTTGCAGCCAAGAAAGCCAGTCATATCCTGGGCTGCGTTGCCAGCAGGTAGAGGGAATTTATTTTCCCCATCTCCTCTGTTCTCATGATACCCCACCTGGAGTACTGTCTTTTTTTTTTTTTTTTTTTCCTCCTGAAAATGGAACTCACTGCGTAGTATTTGTAAGCATAAAAGAAAATATGTTGAAATACAACCAGGTTAAATACCCTGAACTTGAACACTGAATTTCAGGACTGTAAACTGCTAGTTATTTTCAAAGGCATTATTTTTATGGGGAGAAAGACATAGTTGGAGGAAGAAAAACACATACAAAATGCTGTGGCAGATTCTTGCAGTGAAAATAAGTATGACTTCTCACCCATGTTCAAAGTCAAACTGCCACAAAATTCTGAAAGGATTCATACAAGCCAAGAGCTGTAGCAAGCAGAGGAGCATAAAATAGTTCAAGTATTATAGTTGAATGAAATCATCACATCCAGTCTCCACTCCAGCCCTGTAAGTGAAGGAAAGGACAATATATTCTACAAATTAACTTATTCAGGCTGTACTGTACAAAGTAAAAAGAAAATCAACACAAATAATAAATCTTTTATTGTCACCTTGGTGGACAGAATTACTTAACACAGAATAAGTATCTGAAAACCATCTCTGATAGAGTTTGTATGAAACTAGAAATTTACAGATAAAATCCAGAAATCCAGAATATTTTTTTTCCATACACTAAGCCAACTGTTTTCCTATATGTGTATATTAAATCTCGTGATGACTTTACTTTTGATCATGCATTATGATTGTGTTCCTAAATCTGAGTCTATCAAAAGTAGCTTTAGAATTCCTAAAGATACCTAAAGATACATTATATTATGGTTTTGTTTGATCGCTCAAGTGTTTTGGATGCTTACCATGCTCCTGTGTTCATCATACCCATCACACATTCTCCTGATTTTTGAACCATTTAGGAAATGGTTCATTAGGAAATGGTAGAAAAGCCCTCATTTTTTTAAAGGCAGTTTTTACTCATCTACATTTATCAGTATACCAATGGTCCTCAGGATGCTGTTTAATTAAGTTGATTTTTAATTTAATTTAACTCTAGTTCCTAAATACTGGGGGAAAAGTAGTTAGGGTTCATATCGAAAGTAACTTATTTTATACTAGAATGCATTTGAGAGTCAAAAAACATACTTTCTTATTAATCTTGTGTTTTGTTATTTTTCTAAGTAGCTTATGAAATATTTAAATCAAAATATCTAATTGCAAAAATACCAGAGTGAACATTTTAAAAATTAAAAATGGTAATCAAATATATCAAAAGAAAATTAAAGTAACTGTGATATAATTCAGCTAAAAATGGAAAGCATTAATCTGGGAAATGATAAAAAAGATATTTTTTGTTTTGAAATAATTTCTTAAATATTTCAGTTAACCAAGTTATTGTATTTTCATAAATATTTTCATAAATCTGTAATGATATGTTTCATCACAAACTTGTCCAGTTCTAGTTTGTAAGACTGACTGATCTGTAGTTTCCTGGACCAAAAAAAAATTAGGTAAGAATGCAAAATTCTCTTCATTGACTTCAAAGGAAGTCATATTGTCTTATCAGCCATCAAGACACTACATATGACCTTCTTAAAGTAGTGCTTACAAAATAAAGTTGTCAGGTTTATGGGTCTATAAGCAAAATCACAGATGAATATGAATATGAAATTTAATTCCATAGAGATCAGAAATATTTGAAACACCTCATGCAGGAACGGAAAGAGTTTGGGCTTGAGAATGTTGTCTTGGTGTGATAGAGGTAATCTTGACAGTTACAGAGCTAGGAAAGTGATAATGAAAATTCTTGCTTTGAAGACAAATCAGTTGCAGTTTCTCAGAATAGTGCTTTAATATTTAGGTTTTATAACTCTAATGATTTCAAAGATGTTCACTCTAAGTCCTCATCAGTGCTGCTGCTCCTTCTTGCCCCTGGAGGTATTCAGCTGTGTTATGCCTTGCTGAATTGCCCAGTTCTTTTTTTTCTGACATTGAAGAAGAGATTAAAAAAAAAAAAAAAAAAAAAAAAAAGCAAGAGGACAAATAAAAGAAATGTATTTCTGTCCTAGTAACTAAAATTCTTCCTGTCTTGCAAAGCATTTCCCACTGCATAAGACAAATTACATGAATAATCTTTGTCTCCTATTATACAAATGTTCCCTGTCTCCAGAAAATGATAGAAAATGAAAACTCTGCAATCTGTATGCACAAATACATCTATATTCATATCTGTAAAAATACAGGTGGAAACCTCACTAACTTGAATCTTGACCATATAGCCTTTGGATTTAAACTTAGAAACATAGTCCTTTGAAACAACATTCATATCAGTAGAATCTGCTGCCTGCAAGGAATCAATTATTTTAATTATTTATCTTAAACAAAAATATATTAAACAGTCTTTCTTAGTTAAATCACAAAAAATAACATACATGTTTTTTGTCTGCCTGATCCCATTTTAGCTGAGTGAAAGAAGTTTCGATTAATATTCTAGTTTCTTGAACCCCTTATGTCTTATGGCAAGGAATTACAAAGGCTGTTAATTTATTACTATTAATTTATTACATCTTTCCTTTATACGCATTCTAAAAACTGTTATTTTTTTCAGTTAAAATTCTGTTTTTGTTTTTCAAGATGACAAGTATGTATATTTGTTACATCTGTCCAATCACTCAATATTAATTTCTTTGCTAAATAAACCATTTTAAAAATCTTTTTAAAGGCTTCTCACACAAGCTTTTTCATTTGACCAGAAGTAAAAGATTTCCAGACCAAATTGTTACTATTTCTAAATCACACAGAATACTGTTAAGAATTGTTTTTTCAAATCATCCAGTTTTGCAAATAATTTGTGGGATTCACCTATCCTTACCTTTAAGGATATCCAAACCTTATCCTGTTTGAAGGTTTGAACTTTTTATCCTTTTCAATTAATGGATATAAACCCTCTCTAGAGCACATTTCATTGCTTCCTAAGGAGGTCACGTAAGACAAGTTAAATGCTAATTTTTGTTTTGAAATATCTGCACCTTGCCACTTGAGAATGGAGGGACGCATAAACAATGGTGACCATCTCATGTTGCATACATGTGCATGCAAAACTAAGGAATCCCATATAGTATTGCACACCTGAATATACATTGAATATATATATATATATATATATATATATATATATATTCAATATATATATATTCAATATATTGAATATATATATATTATTATAGATATATTCAATATATATATATATTGAATATATACATATATATATATTGAATATACATGTATATATATACCTTGAATATACTATATATAACTATATATACCTTGAATATATATTCCAGCAGACTGGAATATATAGACCAGCAGACTTTGATAATAAAGATAAAACATCTTCCAGAACATATGGATGACTTAGTGTTACTATGTAGAAAGATTTTTCTTTTGTGTGAAATGTCATGTCAAACACTTCTTTGAGTTATTCGGTAGTAACAATGTTCATATATCGAGTTAGTGCTGAACACTTATTTATGTGATGGATTACACTCTGTGCACTCTCTATGATCATTGATAACTATTAGCTCAGTGAGGCAGGAATTCACAATGCCATCAGATAAAAGCAGTCTTTACAACATTCAGCTGTAAAATGTTCTTTTGCATAATACAACCTACACAACCTGACTTTAAGGATCTTTATAACAGCAGCTGCAGAGCAGACGTGAAAGAGAAACTTACAATATAAACAGCAAATTCTATGAATCTGATGTCAATTAACTGCACAGAATCCAGTTGAAAAAGAATAGCTGACGAGACCCACAGAATCACAAAATGGTTTAGGTTGGAAGGGACCTCTGGAGGTTATCTTGTCCAACCCCCTGTAGAGAATACTCAGACTAGTTAGTGTCACTGATAACTGATAAGCACCAGCCTTGGGAAAGGGGAGTTGAACAGGTTGGTCCTGCTTCTCTCTTACACAAAGTTTGTGGATGGAGGTCTGCAAGTTTGGTACGAATGGTTGCAGAAGGAGGGACACTTGCAATGGCTGGGTGGCCCTATTTTTGTGCCAGAAAAGAACCTTGAAGGCCATGATGCCCATAGCCAAACATTTTGCTTCAAAATATTTAAAATGAATACTGAAATTCACATCCCTTAATATGATAATGAGCTTAATGAAGTACATGGTAAACATAAATTACTATAGTACTCACCTCTTCACCCAAATCATGCTGAACATCACCCCGGGAAGTGGGGGTGGAGTGTGGAGGAACAGATATGGTAAGAGGAAAGTGTAGAAAGTTAGTGTTAGGAGTTACTGTTATTTCCATCATTTTACATCATCATACCTTGAATTCAGTATGGCTTTTGACACTCTTTCCCACAACATTCTCCTCAAGAAACTGGCTGATCGTGGCTTGGACTACCATACTCTTCGTTGGGTTAAAAACTGGCTGGATAGCCAGGCCCAAAGAGTTGTGGTAAATGGACTCAAATCCAGTTGGAGACCAGTCACTAGTGACGTTCCCCAGGGCTCGGTACTGGGGCCAGTCCTCTTCAGTATCTTTATCAATGATCTAGATGAGGGGATTGAGTGCACCCTCAGTAAGTTTACAGATGACACCAAGTTAGGTGATTGTGTCGATCTGCTCGAGGGTAGGAAGGCTCTGCAGGAGGATTTGGATAGGCTGGACCAGTGGGCTGAGGTCAACTGGATGAAGTTCAACAAGGCCAAGTGCCAGGTCCTCCACCTGGGGCGCAACAACCCCAAGCAGAGCTACAGGCTGGGAGATGAGTGGTTAAAGCTGCCAGGCAGAGAAGGACCTGGGAGCGATGGTTGATAGTCGGCTGAATGTGAGCCAGCAGTGTGCTCAGGTGGCCAAGAAGGCCAACAGCATCCTGGCTTGTATAAGAAGCAGTTTGGTCAGCAGGTCTAGGGAAGTGATTGTTCGCCTGTACTTGGCTCTGATGAAGCTGCACCTTGAATACTGTGTTCAGTTTTGGGACCCTCACTACAAGAAGGACATCGAGGGTGACGAAGCTGTTGAGGGGCCTGGAGAACAAGTCCTACGAGGAGCGGCTGAGGGAGATGGGTTTGTTCAGTCTTGAGAAAAGGAGGCTCAGGGGCGACCTTATTGCTCTCTACAGATACCTTAAAGGAGGCTGTGGCGAGGTGGGGATTGGTTTATTCTCCAATGTGCCTGGTGACAGGATGAGGGCGAATGGGCTAAAGTTGCACCAGGAGAGTTTTAGGTTGAATATTAGGAAGAACTTCTTTACCGAAAGGGTTGTTAGGCACTGGAATGGGCTGCCCAGGGAAGTGGTTGAGTCACCATTCCTGAAGGTCTTTAAAAGTCATTTAGATGTTGAACTTAGTTATATGGTTTAGTGGAGAACTTGATAGTGTTAGGTCAGAGGTTGGGCTCGATGATCTTGCGGTCTCTTCCAACCTAGACAATTCTGTGATTCTGTGTTATGAGGAAGTGTTATAGTGTTATACTTAAAAAAAAAAAAAAAAAAAAAAAAAAAAAAAGGAGGGTGTACAAAGATAGAATTGGAGACCTAGAAGAGACGGTCAACAGGCTATGCCCTTTCTCATACACCAAGACAGGGATGCCTTCTTGGTAAACTCTGTGCCCTCACCTTTTGGTTAGGAATAGCTTTTCCAAAACTGTCTCAGTGAAAGCCTTTATCAGGACTCTGAAACGGGCAAATGTTTGACGTTAAAAAGTCCCCTTTAACATGACACCCCATGCTGAAGCAGGGACACCTAGGCTTGCACAGGACTGTGTTGAGGTGTTGAGTCAGACTTTAAATGTTTCCAAGGAGACTACACAACCTGTCAAGGCAACCTCTTCCAGTGTTTTTGAGATTTATGATTAAGCCCATCCCCCAGTCCTTAGAACATTCTGTCTTGTCAGGCTGCTCACAAATTATAACAAACAAGAAACACTGTGTGCAAAAGTTGTTCTCATGCAGTAAGTCATAAATAGTAAAAGATTATATTCTCATCTCAGATATCCCATCCTGTGGCAATGTAAAAATAACATCCAACTTTCTGTATTTTGAATTGACTCACATTTATTATGTTTTACCTTTCAGAGGTAATAAAAGAGTTTTCATTTAAAGTAATGACATTTAACAGAATATAGGAAAAAAAAATATTAACTGTTGCCTTTAGAAACTAAATTTCATTTGGTGAATTTCTTATAGAAAAGATTTGGGAGTTCGGTGGACAAGTGAATTGCAGACAACTTTCTATTGCTTAAATATATTCAGAATAACTTTTCTGTGGGAAAAAAAAATAAAATAAGGATAAAACAGTGCTATGGCTTCACACAGAGAGACATCACAATTATTTTATATTTTGAAAACAAAATAATACTAGATGTGATTTTATTCACAGGAGTCTGAGGCAGTTAGACATCAAATTACGACTAAAATTCCATAATAAATTCTCATTTGCTTGCTTGAAAGTAGCTGTTAGTGTGTGATTGTATCACTCTGTGTGAAAATATATGTATGTAAATATAGATACATATGTGTGTGTACTTTTCAAAGCCTATGTGTTTGTAATACAACATGAAATTAGATGAATAATACAGAATGTGTTGTCAGGTATTTTATCATCATTCTTAGCTGATAAGAACTTCTAAGATATCCCTGCTTTGGTGAGGAACATTTTCAGTGGAATACTCCAACACTATCCTATAAATTCATTTTTTCCTCTTTCTCCTTATGACTGATAAGAGGATGGATACTTACTTCTGTTGTACTCGTTATTACCCTGCTGCATTTGTCAATGACTGTATTCTTTTGTTTTAACTTACACTATTTTCTTTCACATATGATTATTTCTTTCCTTGATCTGTGACATGCCCTTGCCCACTGCTGGAAAGGACTTCATGATGTTTTGTTGACATAAAGGGCAACAGAAAAGAATTAAATTAAAGATTATTTCATGTATATATGTAAGCAAACCAAATGACTTACAGTTGGATGCTGTTGATGGAGTTTTGGAAGTTCTCAAGGAACCAAAGAACTGCATTAACAGACTGAAATAATTACAGATCCTGTTAACTCTCATCATCTGTACTGTACTGTCTTTGAACGTTCATGGAGTTAATTTGCTCTATATACTCTATAGTTTATCTTAGAATGTGAAGGTAAATCTCTGTAAATACTCAGTGGAACAATCTCCCAGGAAGACATGCTGTAGTTCAGTAGTTTATGTAGGAACATGAAGGTAGTACAATGAGAAATTAAGCTAAAGAATTAGTTTCCCATGAGGGACACATACACAGCGACTGAATGATAAGTCAATGATCCAACATAAATTATTTTCCTGGAATATTTCTTACATCTTGACACACCATTATCCTTTATACTTGGCTGTGAATGCTGCCAGAGTACAGTCCAATATGCATAGGCTGGGAAAACAGACCACAACTGTTTTTGATTTAGGGCTATTAAAATTAACCAAGGTTGAATAAGTTGAAGGTGGCACTGATGATATCACCAAGCAGTATATTGAAAAATACTCCAAAATTATTTAATGAGCTAAAGTCTTCATAATCAAAATGTGAAGAAAATTTCAGAGGATAAATGTAGACAGATTCTGTTAGCCCTTACAATAAGATAGTTTCCTACTGGAGTATTTTGTCTCAAGAAAAGCTTGCAGACATGCCTACTTAAAGGCCAGTGTGAACAAGAACTGTGTGCGAGTTCACAAAAAGGAATTCCACGCCCCTGAACTGCCTTTATGTGCCAAGTATTACATCAATATTTACACTGCTTTCTGAGTTGTTGTATATACTCCTGATTTCCTCAGTTCACTTTTTTTTTTTTTTTCACAAAGCACCATGGAGCAAAAGGCCAAAAGGATAAAAGTTCTGCTTACAAAAGTCATACAACCTAGAGTCAGAAGGCTCTTTAAATCCACGCTCTGTATTTCACAACAGGCAGGATCAAACACTGTCAGTACTGTCAGCATTCTGTTCTCCCTTATTCAAATAATAAGATGAAATAATGTCATTATGTTCAGTATGTTTTCTCCATATTTATACCACCAGGAGCCAAAATTCAGTGTGCATTTTGCTGTTTTTAAGGTCTTTTTTATTAAAATGTCTTTTGATATGTCTGTTCTACCCTAGAATCTTATTCTGGTGAACCTTGTTATATTCACCCATTTCTAAGAGTGCATCATTTTAAACAATACCTCAAAAGAGATTATTCTTACATCAGAACAGAGCTATGCATGCACCAAAAGAGCTTAGCATTCCAGAACTGATATCTTGCAGGGATGAACAAATATTTGACTGATATTGAGAGTCCTAGGATGCATTTATGCTAATGAACTTTCTTTAATGAACTTTCTATAGAACAAAGTTACTATAATGCAATTCACCTTCAGTGTAACCCTCCTTCTCAGTGTGTGTCAGATCAATTAGTTTGTCCAGGGCTACATCCAGTCAGGAACACATCCACAGACAAGGACTCCACAGACTTTTTAAGCAGCCACTTCCAGTGTTCAGTCACTTTCAAAGTAATTTTTTTTTCTTATGTTTAGACAGAATTTTCTGCATTTCAGATTGTGCTCATTGCCTCATGTCCTTTCATTAAGCACTGCTGAGAAGAATGTCTATCTATTTCCTACCTTTGATTTCTGCACATTGATAAGATACCCCTAAGCTTTCACTTCTCTAGGCTGAACAATCCCACCTCTCTCTGCCTTTTCATGTATGAGAGATGCTCTGGTCCTTTAATATTTTGGGCTCTTCACTGGACTTGCTCCATTAACTTACTAACAGAAAGGTTACTCCATTAACGTTTCTAATAGTGGCGAGCTCAGAACAGGACACAATACTCCAGATGTGGCCTCACCAGTGCTGAGAGGAAGAATCATGTCCTTGACCTGCTGACACTTCTCTAGGGAAGTACCTCCAGGATGCTTGTTTTTTTTACTGCAAAGGTACATTGTTGTCTCATGGTCAGCCAGGAACACAAAGTCATTCTTGGAAAAGCTACTTTCCATCTGATTGACCCCCAGCCTATACTGGGTTGTGGGGCTATTTTTTTCTAGGTGCAGAACTATTTCACTTTGTTGAACTCCATGAGACTCCTGTTGACCCATTTTTCCCCCTTGTCAAAATTCTTATGAATGACAGTGTATCAGCCACTCTTCCCAGTTTTGTATCACCAGCAAATTTGAAGAGCTTAAATAGTAAAGGACCCACTATCAACCCTTGCATTATTTTACTAGTACACAGACTCCTTATGGACTTTGTGTCATTAATCACAACGTTCTGAGCACAAGATGATACCTTGTGGTTCAGGTTACTGTCCACTTACCTAACCCAAACTTTAACAGCTGAAGTTGAGGATGAGGATGTTATGAAGTATAGTGTCAAAAGCCTTACTACAGTCAAAATAGACAACATTCACTGCTCTTAATGCTTCCACCACCAGGGATGTTTTATGATTACTTGATATGCTTCTCCACCACTTTCCCAGGATTAAGGTGAGGCTGACCAGTCTGTAGTACTGCAGATTGTGAGGAACAATTAAAAAGGTTTTTTTGAGTATTCTATCAGGAAAAAGAGGACTAGAGCAAACATTGGTCTAATATTTGATGAGGATGGTCACCTAACAAACAGGGACACAGATGGACAAAGCAGAGATATTTAATGGTTTTTTTTGCCTCTGTCTTCAGCACTGATGACAGCTGTCCTGAGTTGGAGGACTGTAACTTCAGGAATGATAAACTCCCAGCCAACCCTGAAATTGTGAGGGATTTGCTGCTCCAGGTGGATGTGTATAACTCCATGGGACCTGATTCATCCCAGGGTACTCAGAAAGCTGGTTGATGTCATTGTGGAACCTCTCTCAATTGTTTTTCAATGGTCTTGGGAATCTGGAGAGGTCTCAGTTGACTGGAAGCTGGCAAATGTGGTTTCAGTTTTCAGGAAGGGTTAGAAAGATCCTGGCAATTACAGGCCTGTCAGTATCACTTCAGTGCCTGGTAAAATTATGGAGATTATTCTGAGAGTTCTTGAAAAACACCTGAAGGACAACGCACACACTGGTAACAGCCAATATGGGTTCATATAGGGAAGGTCATGTTTAAAAAACATAAAAAACATACAAAATGCAATTTCCTTTTATGACAAGGTGACCCATCTAGTTGACCGAGGGAAGCCAGTTGATGTAATCTTTCTAGATTTCAATAAAGCTTTCAATACTGTCTCTCACAGTATCCTTCTGGGAAATTAATTAATTAATTAATTAATAGAATGCAGCTAAATAAAAGCATAATAAGATGGATGAACAATTGGTTGATGGGTCAGGTGCAAAGGACTCCTGTAAAAGGGGTTACATTGGGATGGTGATCTATCACCAGTGAGGTCCCCTAGGGCTCCATTTCAGCACCAGTCCTCTTCAATGTTTTCATAAATGATTAGGATGTTGGACTTTAAGGATTTTTGAGCAAGTTCATGGATGATACTAAATTGGGTGGAGTTATTGACTCCATTAAGGGTGATGAGGCTTTGCACAGAGATCTAGACAAATTAGAGAGCTGGACAATATGAAGTTTAACAAGAACAAGTGACAGGTTCTGCACCTGGGAAGGGGAAAACCTGGTTTGACAAACAGACTGGGAGATGAGATGTTGGAGATCAGACCCACAGAAATGGGTCTGGGGCTTTTGGTCAACAGCAAGCTGAACATGAGCCAGCAGTGTGCCTTGGCAGCCAGGTGGGCCAACCATACCCTGGAGTGCATCAAGCACAGCATTGCTACCCGGGCAAGGGGAGTAACTGTCCCACTCTGCTCTGCATTGGTGTGTCCTTGCCTTGAGTACTGTGTGCAGTTTTGAATGCCACAGTGTAAAAAATATATAAAAGTGTTAGACAGTGTCCCAAGGAGGGCTACCAAGATGGTGAAGGGTCTGGAGGTAAAGACCTATGAGGAGCAGCTGAAGTCACTTGGATTGTTCAGCCTGAAGGACAGAAGACTGAGGGGAGACCTCATTGCAGTCTTCAACTTCCTCACAAGGGGGAGCAGAGGGGCAGGCATTGATTTCTGCTCTGTTGTGACCAGTGATAGGACCAAGGAAATAGCTTGAAGCTGTGACAGGGGCAGTTCAGGCTGGATATCAGGTAAAGTTTTCTTCACTGAGAGGATGGTCAGGCACTGGAACCGACTCCCCAGGGAAGCAGTCACAGCACTGAGTCTGCTAGAGTTCAAGAAATGTTTGTGCTCTCAGACACATGGTCTGATTTTTGGGTGGTCCTTTAGTAACCCAGGAGTTGGACTTGATGATCATAGAATCATAGAATCATAGAATGGCCTGGGTTAAAAAGGACATTAAAGATCATCTAGTTTCAACCCCCCTGCTCTGGCAGGGTTGCCAACCACTACAGTAGTCTTCACAGAGCCACATACAGCCTGGCTTTCAATGTCTTCAGGGATGGGGCATCCACAACCTCTCTGGGCAGCCAGTTCCAGTGCCTCACCACCCTCTGAGTGCAATTCTTTGTGGGTCCCTTCCAACTCAGGATATTCTATTATTCTATGACCATTTTTCTTGCCCTGTTTGAAGATAGGAGTGACATTTATATTCTTCTGGTCCTCAGGAACCTGCCTCATTCATCATGCTCTTTCAAGGATAACCCCATCCACAACCTCTTTACCTGATTATTGATTATTCTCTATGTGTTTCATAGTTTAAAGTTCTTCTTACAAGGTTGATAGGTTAATGGCAGAAGTATCCACCTGGGTGAATCCTTTCAGTTCCAGGCAGTCATCAGTTCTCAAAGAAGAAGGCAAGGAAGAAGGCAAGAAAGAAGCCCCATGATCACAGAAAAAAATCCTGTGGTTGTGTGTCTGTTGCTGACACCAGACACACAACCACAGGATTTGTCCATTCCTCTTCCACCCCTTTCCCCTCACTGACGGACTTGAGGAAAAGACAGCTTAGTCCCTTATGGCTTTAAACATCACATCCAGAGCCATGTAGTGAAACCTGATAATATACAGTTCTCTGCTGATATTATCATTGGTATCCATAAGAAACAGCAGCAGGGGACAACCATACAAGAGTCAGATAAACCTTGACAGCATCTGTACAACTTCATAAAATGATCCCTGGGTAAGCAGAAAACCTCACTTATTTGTCCACGAGGAAAAGGGAGCACTGTCTCTTCTATGATTATTTGTTTTCCAGGGTGAATAATGGTATATTCTTCCTATGAGCTTTTTTCCACTTTTTTTTTTTTTTAATTTTTATGGACTCTTACTCATGTTTGCTGAGCTACATTTAAAGACAGGCAGGCAGCTGACAAAGAATGTGGTGCTTTTTCTTCCATCAATTTTTTCACAGTCTGTGAAGCATATAGTTTTATCTGTAAACAGTATAACTTAATGTAAAGGGAAGAAAAGACTGGCTTTAGACTATCTGTGAATGTGATGTGACTTAAATTAGATCAAATAATAATGTTTACAAAAGCCGTAGCTATCCTAAAACCAACCCTGATGTTCTCCCATCTGCTGCATTAAAGCAGGCTTTCATCCTCCTCAAAGCTTATTATTAAAGTAGAAATATTATTTGCCATAATGAAGAAATGAAAAGATGTGTGTGTGATTGAAATGACAGTTTGAGGAACGTGGAGATAAATCTGAAATCCTGATGCAAACAAAGATAGACAAAGAGTGTACACGTAGCATGCTGTTACTCTGAAAAAAAAAAAAAAAAAAGTCAGCAAAAAACATGAACAATATATTATAGATTAGTGTATTACTGAATGTAGAAACTGATTGAGAACAGAAATTATGGGAAGATCATAAAATTGAATGAATTTTATATTTAACACATTAATTAATTAAGGATAGAGTACTGACGTTTATCGTCTAATTCATTAAATCCTGTAGTTCCAAAATCACAGAATCACACAGAATCACAGAATTCCTAGGTTGGAAGATCATCGAGTCCAACCTCTGACCTAACATTAACAGTCTCCACTAAACCATATCACTACGCTCTACATCTAAACATCTTTTAAAGACTTCCAGGGATGGTGACTCCACCACTTCCCTGGGCAGCCTGTTCCAATGCCTAACAACCCTCTCAGTAAAGAAGTTCTTCCTAACATCCAACCTAAAACTCCTCTGGCGCAACTTTAGCCCATTCCCCCTCCTCCTGTCACCAGGCACGTGGGAGAACAAACCAACCCCCACCTCTCTACAGCCTCCTTTAAGGTATCTGTAGAGAGCAATAAGGTTGCCCCTGAGCCTCCTCTTCTCTGGGCTGAACAAGCCCAGCTCCCTCAGCCGCTCCTTGTAGGACTTGTTCTCCAGGCCCCTCACCAGCTTCGTCGCCCTTCTCTGGACCCGCTCAAGAACCTCGATGTCCTTCTTGTAGCGAGGGGCCCAAAACTGAACACAGTACTCAAGGTGCGGCCTCACCAGAGCCGAGTACAGGGGGACGATCACCTCCCTAGACCTGCTGGACACACTGTTTCTTATGCAAGCCAGGATGCTGTTGGCCTTATTGGCCACCTGAGCACACTGCTGGCTCACATTCAGCCGACTATCAACCATCACTCCCAGGTCCTTCTCTGCCAGGCAGCTTTCCAACCACTCATCTCCCAGCCTGTAGCTCTGCTTGGGGTTATTGCATCCCAGGTGGAGGACCCGGCACTTGGCCTTGTTGAACTTCATCCAGTTGACCTCAGCCCACTGGTCCAGCCTATCCAGATCCTCCTGCAGAGCTTTCCTACCCTCAAGCAGATCGACACACACACCTAACTTGGTGTCATCTGCAAACTTACTGAGGGTGCACTCAATGTCCTCAAAGTCAAGGAAGACCACATCCACAGACTTTCCCTCATCCACCCATTGTGTCACTTTGTCATAGAAGGAGATCAGGTTTGTCAAGCAGGACCTGCCTTTCATAAACCCATGCTGACTGGGCCTGATCGCCTGCTTGCCCTGCAAGTGCTGCATGATGACTCTCAAGATAATCTGCTCCATGAGCTTCCCTGGCACTGAGGTCAAACTGACAGGCCTGTAGTTTCCCAGGTCAGTCCTCTGGCCCTTCTTATATATGGGCGTCACGTTTGCTAGCCACCAGTCAACTGGCGCCAGTCAACTGGCGCCAAACAACGCCAAACAACTCTCCCGATCGCCAGGACTGCTGATAAATGATGGAAAGTGGCTTGGCCAGCTCTTGTGCCAGTTCTCTCAGTACCCTTGGGTGGATCCCATCCGGCCCCATCGACTTGTGCACATCCAAGTGCCGTACCAGGTCACCAACCATTTCTTCGTGGATAGTGAGGGCCACATTCTGCTCCCCATTCCCTTCCACCAGCTCAGGGTACTGGGTATCCAGAGAACAACCGGTATTGCCGCTAAAGACTGAGGCGAAGAAGGCATTAAGCACCTCCGCCTTTTCCTCATCTCTTGTAACTAAGTTTCCCCTCGCATCCAGTAAAGGATGGAGATTCTCCTTAGTCCTCCTTTTTGTGTTGATGTATTTATAAAAACATTTTTTATTATCTTTAACGGCAGTAGCCAGATTGAGCTCCAGATGAGCTTTGGCCTTCCTAATTTTCTCCGTGCACAGCCTCTCAACATCCTTATAGTCCTCCCTAGTGGCCTGCCCACTTTTCCAAAGTTTATAAACCCTCTTTTTTCTCCTAAGATCAAGCCACAATTCTCTGTTGAGCCAGGCCGGTCTTCTTCCCCGCCAGCTCGTCTTTGGACACGTGGGGACAGACCATTCCTGCGCCATTAAGATTTCCCCCTTGAAGAGCACCCAGCCTTCCTGGACTCCTCTGCCCTTCAGAACCACCTCCCAAGGGACCCTACCAACCAGGGTCCTGAGCAGCTCCAAGTCAGCCCTCAGGAAGTCCAATACAGCGGTTTTACTGGTCCCCTTCCTGGCCTCGCCAAGAATAGTGAACTCCACCATTTCATGGTCACTCTGCCCAAGACAGCTCCCGACAATCACATCCTCCACCAGTCCTTCTCTGTTTGTGAAGAGAAGGTCTAGCGGGGCACCACCCCTGGTAGGTTCACCAACCAGCTGCATCAGGAAGCTATCTTCCACGCTCTCCAGAAACCTCCTTGACTGCTTTCTCTGGGCTGTGTTGTGCTTCCAGGATATGTCAGGGAATTTGAAGTCCCCCACGAGAACAAGCGCCGATGATTTCGCAACTTCTGTCAGCTGCCTGTAGAACTCCTCATCCATCTCCTCATCCTGGTTTGGTGGTCTATAACAGACCCCAACCAGGACACTAGCCTTGTTGTCCCCACCGATCCTAACCCAAAGGGACTCGACCTTGTCATTCTCAGCCTCGAGTTCTACAACATCAAAAGACTCTCTAATATAGAGAGCCACACCACCACCCCTTCTGTGCTGCCTGTCCCTTCTGAAGAGCTTATAGCCAGTCATTGCAGCACTCCAGTCATGAGTGTGGCCCCACCACGTCTCCATGATGGCAACCAAGTCATAGCCTGCCTGCTACGATGGCTTCCAGCTCCTCCTGTTTGTTACCCATGCTGCATGCATTGGTGTAGATGCACTTCAGCTGGGCCATTGCCTTATCCTCCGGCCTTGCCATTGTTCCCCCTGGCACAGCTCCAACGATCCTTGCTTCAGCCCCATCCCCCTTCTTACCTAGTTTAAAGCCCTCTCAATAAGCCCTGCCAGCTCCTGGCCCAGGATCCGTTTTCCCCTGAAAGATAGGGACCCATCTGCGGCCATCAGGCCGGGTGCCGAGTAAAGTGCCCCATGATCAAAAACCCCAAGATTTCTGCGTTGGCACCAGCCCCGGAGCCATGTGTTTAACAGGTGGGCTTTCCGTGTCCTCTCTGTACCCCTCCCTGCCACTGTAGGGATGGACGAAAACACCACCTGCACTCCTGCTCCATCCACTAACCATCCCAGACCCTAAAGTCTCATTTGATAGCCTTCAGGCTTCTCTCTTCAATGTCATCACTACCTGCCTGGACTATCAAAAGAGGATAATAGTCAGAGGGGTGTACCAGGTTGGGAAGCTTCCTGGCAACGTCCCTGACCCTGGCCCCAGGGAGGCAGCAGACTTCCCTACGGGTAGGGTCAGGCCGACAAATAGGGCCCTCTGTTCCCCTAAGAAGAGAGTCGCCCACAAAAATAACTCTTCTGTCTTTCTTGATGGAGGCAGTCCTGAGGCGTGGAGTTGACCTCCTCGCCCCAGGCATCCTCCTGGGAACACTTGCTACCTCTTCCTCACCCACCGGTCTCTCGAGCTCCAGGGCCTCAAACCTGTTGCGTAAGGGCACCTGGGATGGCGGGGCCGGAAGGGGAGGGCTTCACCTGCTATGTTGAGCAGGGACCTGTTTCCATTCCTCCTCAACTCCCAGATCCCCTCCCTCTGCCCAACGGCGACAGGGCAGGGGGTTCACCCCCATTTGGGGTGTCTCACCCCGGTACCTCTCCTTGAGGCCCTGCAGGGAGTTACTCCACAAGTCTATCTCTCGCTCACACTCCCTGATATCCCTCAACCTCTCCACCTCCTCCTTGAGCTCCGCCACCATGCGGACCAGGTCATCCACCTGCTCGCACCTCACGCATGCAGTTTCTCTGCCTCCTGCCAATGGCAGCAACAGGCTCAGACACTCCTTGCATCCGGTGACCTGAACTGCTGCGTTTTTTAACGGGTAGTCGGTCTGGGTGTGTACCGACTTCCTGGAGAGCGCACCGTGCCTGGTGGAGACCATTGCAGACCTAGCTAACGCCTGTGTAGTGGGTTTACGTGGCAAGGTTTTGGTAGCAGGGAGCCATAGGGGTGGTTTCTGTGAGAAAGATCTAGAAGCTGCCCCATGTTTGGGAAGGGCCCCATTGTTTTCCAGATCCGAGCCAATAAGCGATGTTGTTTTTCGCCTCTGTGAGAGCATATTTAAGACAGGGAAAAAACGCTGCGCCACACAGCAGCCGGGAGACTCAGTGGAGCGAGAGAACAGCCTTGCACCAAGGTCAGTGTAGAAGGAGGGGGAGAGGTGCTCCAGGCGCCGGAGCAGAAGTCCCCTGCGGCCTGTGGTGAGGACCATGGTGAAGCAGGATGTCCCCCTGCAGCCCATGGAGTACCACGGTGGAGCAGGGTTCCACGCTGCAGCCCGTGGAGGAGACCACGGTGGAGCAGGTGGCCCTGCACCGACGGAGGCTGCCGCCTGTGGAAGACCCCTGCCGGAGCAGATTCTGGGCCGGACCTGTAGCCCGTGGAGAGGAGCCCACGCAGGAGCAGGTGACCCGGCAGGAGCTGCTGCCCGTAGGGGAGCCAGGTTGGAGCAGTTTTCTCCTGAGGGATGGACCCCGTGGTACGGACCCATATCTGGAGCAGTTCTGGAAGAGCTGCTGCCTGTGGGAAGCCCACGCCGGATCAGTTCATCAAGGACTGCATCCCGTGGGTGGGACCCCACAGCACAGGGGACGAGAGTGACCGAGAAGGAGCGGCAGAGAAGAAGTGCTGTAGACTGACCATAACCCCTATTCCCCGTTCCCCTGCGCCGCTCGGGGGGAGGAGGTGGAAGAGGGTGGATGGGGGGAAGGTGCTTTTGTTTTTTTTTCCTTTGTTTTCTCACTTCTCTCGCTTGTTAGTTGTAGGCAATAAATCTTACTATCTCCTTATGCCGAGTCTGTTTTGCCCGTTACAATAATTATTGCGTGATTTTCTCGTCCTTATCTCAATCCTTGAGCCCTTTTCACATATTTTCTCCCCATTCCTCTTTGAGGAGGGGGAGTGAGAGAGCGGCTGTGGTGGAGCTCGGCTGCCCACTCGAGCGGAACCACGACAGCCTGTCATTACAGGAGGTGTTCGTATGGGTGGGGGGAGCGCTCCGCCCTTCCTGCTTGCACTGCCTGCGTGAACTGCCACGCTAACTGCGGCGCCCCACCCTTCTGATGCACCACGCCCTGTTTGCCCATCCTGGTCGCTGCGCTCCTGGTTGCTCGCACTCCCTAGGGGCAGCTTTTGAACAGCTGGGGAGGGGGCGCTGCTGGCTCCGCCTATGCCTCGTCAGCCTCCCTCACGAGGGCTGCCGGGTCCTGGCGGCTCCCTCAAGTAGGCTCGATGCTGCAAAAATTAGCCCTGCCTGGCCCGATCCCCCGCTTCGCTGCAGAACGCATCTGCCCCAGAGCCAATCGCATATGAAGACATGCATATGAATGCATGAGATCATGAATATGAATGCATTCATATTCATGAAGACATGCATTCAATTCACATTCATGAAGACATGCCTATGAAAACACCACACAATTCAAATAGTTTTTTTTTTTCTTTTTAAGTAAAAACACAACTTAAGATAAGTTACCCTGTCATTTAAATCCAGCACTCTGCATCTTCAAAAGGCAACATGAGCAGTTTGCTTTTCCCTCCAAAAGGCATGATATGACTAGATGAAAACATGCCACACTTGCTCAGCTGTACAGTCAACTCCCTGTCACTCCCGTATGTGTCAGCCACGTTAGCCATCCTGTGATGCCTTCACCAAACTGGTTTAGCCTGAAATGTCAAATCTTGGTTGTTTTGATATGGTGCAATGTAAACACAGATAAGTCATTTGTGGACACCAGCTGGTGCAGCCACACGTCCCTTCACTTCTCCACATTGATTTTTCAGCTCAGTGAAGATTAGCTCAGGGATCTGCATGCTCTATAGGCATGGCAGCATCAATAACTTTCTTCCATCTTACCTTCATTGTAGTTCACTAGAGAAAAAATAAAAATAAAAATCATCTGCTCTGTAGTTTATCCAAGTTCCCATGTTTGCTGTTACCCTACATGACTCACACTGGGTTAGTGTGGTTGCATTGCACATCACTGCAATTGCTGTTTCAATTCTGCCAAAACACTCTGAAGAACTGGATTTATGTGGCAAGGTTTTGGTAGTGGTGAGGGCTGCAGGGCACTGTCTTTGAAGAGAAGATAAGGGTGTCCGGTGCCAGACACAGCCAGTTCCAACCAGCTCCAAGGTCCCCACTGCTGGGCAGGGCTGGGCCCAGCAGCAACACTGGTGGTGCCTTTGGGAAACCTATTTATGAAAGGGCAAAAAATTTCTGTGCATCTGTGATAGAGAAGTAAGAAAAAAAAATGTGAGAAACAACCCTATAGACACTGAGGGCAATAAAGAAGGAGGGGGATTAAATGACCCAGAGCAGAACTTCCCCTGAAGCTGTTGAAGAAGACCATGGTGGAGTGGGCTGTCCCTCTGCAGCCCACTAAGGACAATGCCAGAGCAGATATGCACATTACATCCATGAAGGACCCCACACTGTACATGCAGTTAGACACGTGTAGTGGTTTTACCATGCTGGGCAGCTAAACACCACAACTGCTCTCTCACTCCCTCCCCTCCTTAGATGAGGAGGGGAAGAAGTAAAGTAAAGAACAACTCACGGGTTGAGATAAGGATAATTTAATTAAAGGGAAAAAATAATAATAATTATTATTAAGGAAAGATTATTATTAAACAAACAATTTAACTAAAGGAACAAAAAAGGAAAGGGGAAAAGGGAAAGGGAAAGGGAAAAAAGGGGAAAACAAACAAACAAACAAAACAAAGGCTATGTGGAAGTGCAGAGGAAAGAATTACTCTCTACTTCCCACAAAAGAGCGATGATGTCCTTGAAGCAGGGCCTCAACGCACGCAGCCGGTGTTCGGGAGGAGGACCAACGTTTTCCCAATGAGAGCCCACCTCTCCCCTCTTCTTCCTGTTTCCACCTTTTATTGCTGAGTGTGACATCATATGGTATGGAATATCCCTTTGATTGGTATAAGTCAGCTGCCCTGGTGATGTTTCTCTTCTCACTTTTTTGTCCACCTCCTAGGAGGATTAGAGAGAGTCCTGATGTTGTGTCAGCACTGCTTAGCAGTAGACACAACACCGGTGTAATACCACTGCTGTTCTAGCTACAAGTGCAGAGCACAGCACTGTATGGGCTGCTGCAGAGACAGTTAACATCCCAGCCAGACCCAGTACAACCTTTATAATAGTACAACCCTTATTCCATAATATCAAGGAAGCTGCAGCCCAAGAAGAGTCTATGCAGGAACAGCCTCCTGACAGAGACTGCAGCCAGTTCATGAACAACTGTATCTCCTGGGAGAGACCCCATAATGGATCAGGGGAAAATCGTGAGGAAGAAGTCTCAGAGGAAAATCATGAGAGATGAAGTGTTGCAGGCTGACTGTAAGGCCAATTCCCAATCTTCTCTGCACATCTTGGGGTGGGGGGCAAAGGAGGTAGAGGAGGTAGGAATGAAAGAGTGAAGTTGAGCATGGGAAGAAGGAGGATGGAGGGAGAAGTGGGGAGGATGTTTTTAGTTGCACATTTATTTCTTACTACATGACTTTATTTGGCAATAAATAAAATTAAACTTGCCCAAGTCAATTCTCCTCTCTGGTGATCAGTGTTAGGACCCAAGTAAATGGCTTGAATCAGCAACTGGGGTAGTCCAAGCTGGATATCAGGAAAAAAATCTTCACTGAGAGTGTAGTCAGGCACTGGAACAGGCTCCCCAGGGAAGTGGTCACAGCACTGAGCCTGCTGGAGTTTAAGAAGCATTTGGACAGTGTTCTTGGATACATGGTCTGATTTTTGGGTGGTTCTTTGGGGACCCAGGAGTTGGACTTGATGATCCTTGTGGGTTCCTGTAGTGGGTTTATGTGGCAAAGTTTTGTTTTGTTTGGTTTTGTTTTGGGGAGGGTAGATTCTTCAAGAAGAATCCAGAATCTGCCCCATAATAGATAAGGTCCCTGCCACTGTCCAGAGCCAAGCCAATAAGCAATGTTGTTTGTGCCTCTGTGAAACCAGATTTAAGAAAGGGAAAAAAAAAAAAAAAAAAAAAAAAAAAAAAAGAATTGCTGGGGAACAGCAGCTGGGAGAGAGAGGAGTGAGAAACAGCCCTGCAGACTTCAAGGTCACTGAAGAAGGATGGGAAGAAGTACTCCAGGCGCTGGAGCAGAAGTCCCCTGAGACCTGTGGTGAGGTCCCTGGTGGAGCAGGCTGTCCCCCTGAAGCCTGTGGCTCCCACAGTGGAGCAAATCTCCACACTGCAGCCTGTGGAGGAGACCACAGTGCGAAGTAGGTGGACCTGCACTAAAGGAGGATGTGGCCTGTTGAGGAACCTTGCCAGCACAGGCCCTGTGCCAGACCTGTAGCCCATGGAGAGGAGACTGTGAAGGAGCAGGGGGCCTGGGGGGAGCTGTTGCCTGTGGGGAACCCATGCTGCAGCAGTTTGCTCTTGGGGGATGAACCTTGTGGTATGGACCCATGTTGGAGCAGTTCTTGAAGAGCTGCTGCCTGTGGGAAGCCCCTGCAGGCTTGGTTTGGGAAGGATGGCATCCCATGGGAGAGACGCCACGTTGAGAAGGGGCAGAGAGTGACTGAGAAAGACTGACTGCAATCCCCATTTTCCCATTCCCCTGTGCCACTTCGGGGGGAGGGGGGAGGAGGTGGAAGAGGGCGGATATAGGGGAAGGAGGTTTTGGTCTCTTTCCTTTGTTTCTCACTTCTCTAACTTGTTAATAATAGGCAATAAATATTATTGTCTCCCTATTCTGAGTCCGTTTTGCCTGTCACGACAATTGTTGAGCGATTTCCCCGTCCTTATCTCAACCCTTGAGCCTTTTGCATTGTATTTTCTCCCCCTTCCTTTTGAGGAGGGGGAGTGAGAGAGCAGTTGTGGTGGAGCTCTGATGCCCAAGTGAGTAAAACCACCACAGTTCCTTCCAACTTGGGATATTCTGTGATTCTGCTGGTCTGTTTTTCCCATAAGAGGAATGGGTGGTGAGTGATCTCTCTGTCCTTATCTTAAGCTACAAGGTATTTCATCTTATTTTATCCCCTTGTCTTGTTAAGGAGAGGGAGTGGGAGAACAATTCCATGGTCACCTGACAGCCAGCCAAGGTTAAGCCACCATAGGACAACATAAATGCAATTTATATATGCCTAATTTATATTAAACACTCAAAATACTGAAATATCACTAAATGTGCTATAGTACTCAATATCTTTACTAGAGAATGCAACATTATGGAGCTTGAAGTTATGAAGATTACTGACACAGATAAGTTAACAAATCTTTAAAGAAAATAAATAGCGTGTAACAAGTTGTCATGTAAATAGATTTACTAGTTTGTTTTGCTAATTGATTGTGCTTAGGAAGATAAGTAGCCAAAAAATACCAAAAGCAATGCTATTGTTCTTAGCTGGCAGTACTATTAGTAGGTTAACATTTAATTTAATTCATCTGAGTAACTAAACTTCATATTGCATAAATCTGTTTAAATTTATTGCTTTTATTTATATTAATTCCATTAGTTTCTAGTACATATAATTGCAATCATAAAACAGAATTGCCAAAGTGATGATAAAAGATTTGTTGACTCTTCTGTGGAACAAGCAGGCTCTGGCTGGTATGAACAATCACTGCAGCCTGATTAGTGTGTAGTGTTCCAGCCCCAGTATTGCTTGCTGGTAGATAATATTTTGCTATAAGGATGAATTATATTTACAAAGTACAGTGATAATATTCAGAGGACCATGCCTACTGATACTCATTTAGCAACAAGCATTTGCTGATGCTTATATCCTTGCCAGTTTCTCCATTACAGGAAAGAATATACAAGCAGGACGTTATAAAAATCTTGGAGGCTTTTCCAAGACTGTCAGAAAACACTGTCATAAACAATAAATGTGAACTGCAAAATGCCTCATTTGCAGAGCAACCATAGTGTTTTGCTCAGTTTAGCACAGTGCAGTACTACACTGACAATTTAGCAGTGTTTTTGTGCTGAATTCTAATTGGTTGCTTTGGCTCACTAAGTTGCACCTTTTATTAATCCAGAATTATGGGAGAATGCAGTCAGCTAAGCTAAACTGACACTTCTTGAAATTGCAGGCATTTCTGAATCTGTTCTGAGTGTACTGTAGATTGTCTCTACATCACTGCTTTGTTCACTTCCAGTGCCCATGGCAATTTCCGATAGAAATAAATGGCCATGTCAGCCATAGGTAAGCAAGCAGATAGTTAGAAAAATTAAGGTTGTATTTCATACAGTTCTAAACACTGTGATTTAGAGGCATCAGTTCTGGGTATACTAACTACATTTTCCTGCAATGAAATAAATACCTCAAAATTTACATTTTGTTTATGCTACATGTGTTTGTGCTTCTGACTCAAGTTTTAATTTAGTATTTGGTTCCTTATATTACTTAAGTCTCAAAAAGTTGGGGAAAGCAGGTGAGGATTACAGAAAAGAAAGAAAAAGCAGAAGCTATAAGAATTATAAGTTTAAACAAAATCTATTTAGGACTTTACAACCTAAATTTATATGAGTAATACAAGATTTTCCTTTGGTCTATGAGAGCTATGAATGAAATTTGCTTCTAGTCTTTTTACCCAAGGAATGATCAAGTATACCTGATCATTAAGTAAAGTTATTTTTGAAGACCTTCCATTTACAGCAGCAAGATTACAAAGTCAGATTCTTAGGTGGCACATAAACCAACACTTACTGCCTTCATCTACCTAGTGGGTAGTTGTTGAGAAGAATCATACATTGTTCCGAGGTGCACAGTAAAAAGAGAAGAGGCAAACAGACTTGATTTGCAGACAAATCTCAACTAAATATAAAACAGAAATTTTCACAATAAGAGTGATCCAATATTGAAACAAGTTGCCCAGGGAGTCTGGACATCTCTGTCCTTAGAGATATTGAGAATTTGACTAGACAAGGATTTGAGAAATCTAGTGGAATAACCTAATATAAGTGGAAACCAGTAACAAGTGGTATCACTCAAGGATGTGTACAGGGACCAGTATTATTCAATATCTTCATTAATCACATAGAGAGTGGGATTAAGGGCATTCTCAGCAAGTTTGCAGATGACACCAAGCTAACTTGTGCAGTTGATATGTTGTAGGGAAGGGATACAATAGAGACGAACCTGGACAGGCTTGTGAGGTGGGTCCATGCAAACCTAATGAAGTTCCATCAGGCTAAGTTCAAGGTCATGAACCTGGGTCAGGGCAATCCCCAATACTGGTACAAAGTGAGTGCTGAATGGATTGAGTGCAACCCTGAAGAGAAGGACTTGGGTGTATTGGTGGATGAAAAATTGGATATAAGCCAAAACTTGGACATGTACTTGCAACCAAGAAAACCAACCATATCAAAAGAAACATGGATAGCAGATCAAGGAAGGGGATTCTCCCCTTCTGCTCCACTTTTGTGAGACTCTACTTGGAGTACTATATCCAGTATACAACAAAGACACAGTTGTTGTATACTGGATACACAGTTTGTTGTATACAAAGACACCGTATCTTTGTATACAACAAAGACACAGATCTGTTAGACCAGATCCAGAGGAAGACCACAAAATGATCAGAGGGCTGGAACAGCTCTCTTACAAAGAAAGGTTGAGCAAATTGGGGTTGTTCAGTCTGGAGAAGAAAAGACTCTGGGGGGACCTTATAGTGGCATTCCAATACTTAATGGGGGCTTTTAAGAGAGATGGAGGGAGACTTCTTACCAGGTCCTGTAGTGTAGGTACACGGGGCAATGGTTTTAAACTGAAAGAGGGTAGATTTAAATTAGATATTAGGATTTTTTTTTTTACATGGGTGGTGAGACACTGGAACAAGGCACCCAGAAAATTTTTTGTTGTCCTATCATTGGAAGTTTTCAATGTTATCAATCAGTTGAAATTTTGAGCAACCTGATCTTGTGAAAGATGTCCATGCCTATGGCAGGAAGGTTGGACTAGGTGATTTTTAAGGGTCCCTTCCAACCCAAACCATTATATGATTCTATGAGTTTCAAAGTTCATTCTGATTTGATATGGGAGTTGAATCAGAATACTTCCAGAAATTGTTTCCCATTTAAATTACTTTTAGACTCTAACATTGTTCTATTGTCACCATTGTAGAGGCACTTTTACCAGTAATTACTGTAAATCATACTACAGAAATTATTATTTTATATATATATATATATAAGGATATTGCTACATAACTAACTTAAATTTCAATAGCAGGGACACAGGGAAGAGACACTAAACTGCTATATTACCTATACAAGAAAGGACTAGGTAGAGAGAGTACACTTTGAAGGCCACCAGATTCTGTCCACCTAAATTTTAAAGTGTTGTTCAGAGAAGCTTGCGCTTCTGCAGGCATATACTCTGCTTTGGTGCTTTGGACTTTAATTTGCCCAGAGAATTTAAGATCCTTAAAAGAGAACTTCTTTAATTTGTTAAAATTAATTGTCTAATGTACTGTGTTCCCCCTCCCACCCCCCCACCCCACCCCACCATACTGATTTCATAATGCCATGTATGATGAGGAAATATCTTGTAATAAGAGCCTTCAATTCTCTCCATGACAATGACTTCAGTGTAGTTATTAGTAAGTTCTAACCACCCACTCTCCCGACACCCAACTTACATGTAGATCTTAGATCTCTTCTGACCTGGTGGATTTAGGGCAGCTGAGTGAAATTTCTCTGGGCAGTCTTTATTTTTATTTATTATTGGAAAGGTGATATGACAAATACAATGACACTTCTAATTCTTAGCCTAACTATGTTGATGATAAGGTTAGAAGCATTTTTTTTTCTTTTTACATAAGTATACACAGTTATTCAACATCATAACATAGCCAGTAGATTTTCGTGAAGTGACTTAATAACTGAGTGTTTTAACAAACTCTCATGTTAATGTGCCAAGATTTGCTTTCCACTTAAGCAGAAGGCATTATGCAGCAACAAGCTAACTGCGCTGGAAAGCTACAAGGAAATACATTCAAAAATGGTTTAAAAAAAAAAAAAAAAGAGGGGGAGAGGGAGAGAGAACAAAAACAACAAAAAAAGAGACAGATAACAACAAAAACTACAAAAGTATAAGGAAAAAAAAAAAAAGAAAGAAAGAAAGAAAGAGAGATAAAGGGAGAGGAATCAGGCTGAGGATTCAATAGACTCACTGCTGTCTTTATTTGTACTGGATCAATGCCCCAGAAGCTCAGGCTTATAGAAACAAATTCAAAAAATGGATTCATTAAGGTATACTAGAAACTGGTAGCGTCAGACTGCTTTCTGCAGTACCATTCTGAAC